>NW_010433790.1:680-6791 GCF_000710305.1 Buceros rhinoceros silvestris | reverse complement strand
TGGCTGGCCCCATGGCAGGTCAGGTTGGCCCTTGGGGCTCTGAGCCCCCTGCTCTGGGGGCAGATGTCCCTGCGCCCTGCAGGGGCTTGGGCTGGGTGAGCTTGGAAGGTCCCTTCAACCCAAACGAGTCTGTGATTCTGTGAAACGAAGAAGATAGTGCCAGCCCTGATCTCATCCGGGCAGTGACGCAGCCAGGAAATAACGACCAACAACAGTCCCTGGAGAGTCTTAACAGCCCTGAAGTGGGGCGCCCTGCAGGGGCTTGGGCTGGGTGAGCTTGGAAGGTCCCTTCAACCCAAACGAGTCTGTGATTCTGTGAAACGAAGAAGATAGTGCCAGCCCTGATCTCATCCGGGCAGTGACGCAGCCAGGAAATAACGACCAACAACAGTCCCTGGAGAGTCTTAAGGCACTTGAAAGAAGGGGCAGAAGGGAGGCAAAAGGAAAGGTGGGTGTTTGAGAAGAACCAGAGCAGAGCTGTGCCTCCGCAAATGCTTCTCTCACGAGCAGTTAGCTTGAGGAATTTTACGACGAACGCATCTACCCAGCCGGGACACTCGCAGCCTGCAGCACCAGCTCAAGCACAGCCCACCACTAGTTTGAACTGTTTACTTAAGGAAAATTTACCAGCACTGTCCTTTATAAGCAGCCCGGCACGCAGGAGCCCTGCAGGTTCAGGGCTTTGCCTACCACCAGCTCAGCTAATGCCTATTTTGGCCACTTCCTTAAACTGCACTTCAGCTGCAACACCCCCTATCAATAAGGCGAACTCTCGCCTCAGAAACAAGCCGGACCATCAAGCTGCAGAAAACATACTCTGAAAGTAAACTAGAAATGACCTTTTGATATGGCTTGACTGGAGGCAGTTTAAAGGAACTCCCTGATGAGAACGAGGGGGTTTTTCTCTTCCACCACAGATTTCTCACATGCAGTCTCTGGTTCCTTCACATATTCTGCCTCAGCACAATTCAGTGAGTCGGGCTAAAACTGCATTCACCCGTGTTAAAAAAAAAAAAAAAAAGTTTATTACCAGTTCAACTTCCTTATTTTGGTAGAAAGAAAGAATTTACTTTTTTCTCAGAATTACTGTGCAAAGTTTCACAATTTATCAGCCAATACTAAGAAATCAAACAGGGGGACTGAAGCAAGGGGCTGCGAAAACCTAAAAAAAAAATAAACTCTTCTGCTGCCCTGTTGAGGAGGAGGAGTAACGAGCTTCTCCTTCAGAGGCTTTGCAGCTCCTGACAGCAAAACCTGCCCTCTGCTCGCTTCAGACATCCAGTCTGGTCGTGCTGCTGGAAATGAAAGCAAAGTGTTCACTCATCTTTTCCTAGAAGGATATTCCGGTCGTAACTCAGTCTAATCACGTTTCTAAGTAATCCCACTCAAAACTCTGGAAGAGATGAGTAAAGACAAACGTTTTGTAGCTCTGGCAGGAGAGCAGCAGGGCCGAGGTCAATGGGGAATCCTGAATTCTGTTAAATTCTACATATTTAATGTCTACACTGCAAAAATCTGACTGTAGCCACTCAGATATTCTGTACCTTCACAGGAAAAGGCTAGTTTAGCCTTCTGAACATACTTGTTTATTGACACAAGAGGAGAGGCATTTCTCACTTGGTACGTACCCAGATTTTTATGCAGTATTTTAAAAAAGTAAACAAAACAGAATGAGCAGTCCCAGTCTCCTCCAGTATCCTGGCAGACTCTTCTTTTCAACGGCCAAGGAGGGCAAGGGAGCCTGAAGGTATTAAGGATATCATTAAACTTCCGCGTGTTCTTCACCCAGGAAGAACAGCAGGAGAACCCTTTCCCGAGGAAAGGAGGCAGACGTAGGCACGCTAACCGTGTGTCTGGCTCTCTGCCTTCCAGCTCCCCGTGGATTTGTAACTGTTGGGCAGTTTCACGTGGGATTTGATGTTTCACTGCAACGGAGAGAAATGGCTAAGCCAGAGACACAGAGGAGGGCTCCTTTGATGGAGAGGCTGCAGTGATGGACCAGGCACAGCAGTGGCTCCACAACAGGCCAGCCCTGAAAAGCCAGGATTCAGAGATTCCTCTCATGATAGAGCTACTTGTTTATGTAATAAAACCTGAATGAGTAAGTAGATGATGATGAACCATTAACACGGAAAAAAAACCCACTTGTCAGCCTCTATCCTTTTCTCAGATGGGTATTTTGTGGACAAAATTTTTGAGGGTGTACACTTACTTCATCGCTACAATCTTCTTGTTTTTCATGACCGCCTCTGTCATCTGCACTACTCTGGTCCCTCTCGTTCTGTTCTAGGCTGTTGACACATGCACAGCTTCTGCCTGTGTGGTGTTCCTGGCTTCAGGAGGACGCTCATCTGAACACACGGAGCCCCTTGCACACATCTAATGAGAAGAAAGGTCCTTAACTGGCACATCCCACCAAGGGGTGCATCTTTAACAGCAGTGCTCCTGTCTGGGTCTAGGCATTAAATGCGTTAATAATGACAAATTTTAGAGTCAAAAGAGAAATAAAATTGTTGTCTTTTATAAACACCAACGCAAACTGGAAGTCTCTCAGTCGTACGTGTTCATATAATGGCTACTTACAGAAGAAGAGTGGCTACTTCAGCTTGGCACTGACACATGCATGTGCTCTGCTGACTGCTCCTCTGACAGGAATTTGTTCCCCATCCAGCAGAATCCAGAGCTTTACATCACCACACGAAGAAAACCAGAGAGATTTTCTCCTTAAGAAAACTACTACCATATTTCCAGCTACGTTGAATATCCAACAATTCTGAGCTCAATTCCACAGCCTGCACGTGCACGTCGAGGTGCACGGCATCATCAAAGATAATAAACTGTTCTCCATACCTAGCAACTGGGATTCGGTTGTGGAGGAACTCCTGAGGAAACCTCCTGCTCCTCCACAGAGATGTCACTCCTTCTGCAAATGCAGGCTTACCAACCTCAGACAGCATGTGCAGCCCGCGTGCTGGCAGAACGCATGCCAGCAAGTGACTTCTTAGCAGCAAGAAAATGGAAACACAAACAGGAGGGTGAAGAAGTGAAGTCTCAGCAAGGAAGATGCAGGCGCTATGTTTGGGAAAAACTTTATAGGAGAAGAACAGTTAAGCTCTGGGACATAACCCTGGGGAGAAGATAAACCTTCATCGTGAGTTCTGTAGGAACGGGTAAGACAAACATACGTCAGGGAAGTTTAAGAGGAGCTTTAGGGCCACGGGATGACTTCTGAGCCTTTTCCAAGCCTACCTCCTTTGGTCCTGCGATTAACAGTCACAACATAAAAATGTCGTAAACAAAAAAGAAAAGCAAAGGAGCAATGGAGGTCACTTTGGATGGCAGTTAGGAAGCCACCTCCCGAAGTCGCTCTGAAGGGCTGTCAGAGTTTCCTCAGGAAGTGACAAAGACAAGAAACATTGCCTCAGTCCTAACGCTGGCAATCTCTTCTGTGGTTGCCACACACAATTATGTCAGGACTTGGCAGAATTGTAAATCTTTCCTCCAGACCTCATAAAGAAACTGTCGGGAGCCAAAGCACATGGCACTCCACCGCCACAGCCAGATGTGGAAACCTGGCGGCCGCGCACCCAGCCGCATCTCAACACCGAAACATGGCGCAGGAAGCCACCAGCTCCCCTCCAGCCCGCCTTCCTTCACCCCCTCAAGAGGGCACCCACTCAGGACCCAACCACTGCGCAAGTCAAACAGGAGCTGAACTTTTCACCACGTAAACTGAGCTGCAGCTAAACCTCGCTCAGCCCCAGGAGCAGGTGCCCTCCAACGCACGGACAACTGCTGTGAATAAACAGAATAAACAGGAGGAGTTTGGGGTGACCAGACAGGACTTGGAGCAGACGCTCTTACGAAGATGAACACCTTCCACATGCAGGTACCTCACTGCCCGGCAGCGATAATTTACCGGGGGAGCAGTTCAGGCCACTTGCACGGCAACATACTGGAGAGCTATTAAAATTCTACCTCCTTAGCTCTTACACCTCAGGCTGTGAGGCACTGCCCGGCCAGGCAGCATCCTGCTCCTGCCAGCCCACCAGCACGCTGGAACCATCTCTCCTCACAGAGCGCTGCCTTCTAGAGTCCGGAATTACAAAGCTCTGCCATAACAAAGCCTGCCTTCCCAACTGACTCACGCCTAGTCTCGAGCTGTGCCAGGCCAGATCTTCTCACTGCTGTTCTCTTGCTGGTGTCTTCTTCAACGTCTACAAACCATGCGACGATCCCGCTGTTGTGCACTACTCCAAGCTGCTTCAAACCGCACCCCTCACACCCACAGAGAGTTTTAAAAACAAACCCCCAAGACACTCTGTAGGAGGAGGAAGTGAAATGCAGATACCTGAATCCCAGTTTTGTTAGATTTATGCTAAAAATTACAGACCTGGTTCCCTCCTGGCAAGGCAGGATTACATCCAGGAGATGATAACTTACTCCCCATCTCTACTCAGCCCAGCAGAGACACGGAGCTGCTGGAGCAGGGCCAGAGGAGCCCCAGCACTGACCCCAGGGTGGAACCCTCTGCTGGGAGGAGAGGGCAGAGAGCTGGGGGGGTTCAGCCTGGAGCAGAGGAGGCTGCGGGGAGACCTGAGTGCAGCCTGTCAGTGCTGCAAGGGGCTGTGCGAGAGCTGGGGAGGGGCTGGTCAGCAGGGGCTGTGGGGACAGGACAAGGGCTGGTGGTTCCACTGCCAGAGGGAGAGTCAGAGCAGAGAGAAGGGAGAGATTGTTGGTGCTGAGGGTGGGCAGAGCCTGGCGCAGGCTGCCCCGAGAGGTGGGAGCAGCCCCATGGCTGGCCCCATGGCAGGTCAGGTTGGCCCTTGGGGCTCTGAGCCCCCTGCTCTGGGGGCAGATGTCCCTGCTCCCTGCAGGGGGTGGGACTGGGTGAGCTCTGAAGGTCCCTTCCCACCCAAACCAGTCTGTGATTCTATGAAATGGCTTCAGGTCAATGCTGGAGCGTTGCAGTAGCTCACAGGGCCGGCAGCACCGAGCACAGCTCTGGTTCCTCTCCCACCCTCCCATCTACACCCTCCACAGCCAAACAGGGCTTCAGGCTGCTGGCGAAGCTGGCTTTGCAAACCCTGCGCCAGCTGCAGTTTTTCCTCACTGGGGAATCCTGAGCTGGCAGCAACAGCCCAAGCCCGGGCCCTCTGCAGAGCTGAGGACCACAGACCATCCGTGATCCTCCTGTCTGAGTTAGAGGTGCAGCCCAGGGCTTTGCTCAGAGGTGGAGAGACGGACACTTACAAACTCGTTTAATCCCTCTTTCTAACACGAACAGAAACTCATCTTGGGACTTGGACATGCCAGACTCGACTGGTCAGGGGATCTGCTAGCTACAACACAGGTTAACCTACCAGGTCCAGGACCTACTGAAAAGACAACCATCCAGATTCCTTTTGGAGATCTGAAAACCTATTTTTGAGTTGCCATCTAACTTTCAAGTACATGAGAAGAGTAATGCCCGCACTGTTCACACGGACAGGTACAGAGCATCCCTGGTCTGGGGATGCGCCTGAACCTTCCGAGGGGATTCGTCATATGGAGGAGTCCTCTCTTTTGGGAAAACAGGGGCTCAGCCTCCCCAGTAAATGAGATGTCTATGGTGAGAAGTAGATGTTTTTCTCTTATAATTCAGGAAGGAACATCTCGCCAACTACCAAGAGACTGTAACTACAGACACTTACATTTTTCTCAGTGCCACCCTGTCATTTTAATGAATCCACAAAGGAATTGCACCATCCCAGGGACACAGAGCTGCTTCATAGGTTTCTTTTCCTGTCTCAAAAGAAGTAAACAATTGCCTTGCAAAAACCTCCAGCACATTTTAATGTTACAAAACGGCGATAAATAATGGGCAAGAGGAATGTCATTCCACAAGCCAGTTCATCTCTGTAAAATTACAGCATTTTCTGCTGGGGAAGAAAAAATAAAGACACATCCACATACTCTACCACAGATTCCTCACATTCGTATAAACCACATTAATGTTGTCTCTATGCCATTTCAAAAGTTGAAGGCAGGAATTCTAACCGAGAAGGGAGGAGTGGGCACTGCCAAATACTTGGGGTTGAACTCTCCAGTGCCCTGGCACCACGTCCTGGC
>NW_010433790.1:0-541 GCF_000710305.1 Buceros rhinoceros silvestris | reverse complement strand
TCCTGCTGAGATGAGTGTCAACAGGAATCAGAGAGGACTGGAGTGTCTGTATTTGTTTGGTTTATAAATGTTCAACTCACTTGTACTGCATGAAGGAGAATCCCCTCTCAAACGCCTTCATTCATGCACTTTTCTGGATGTTTACGGAGCATGTTCTTGGCAGAGCTGAGTTAACGGTTGGGCTCGGTGATCTTAAAGGTCTTTTCCAAAAGGATTCTGTGGTTCTATGATACGCATCCAAGAGCAGCCTAACTCACACCTGGTAATCTGGGACGTTTGATTTAAAAAAAGCCCCTAGAAGTGGCGATGCCCTGCTAGCAGCTGTCAGAAGGGGCTCTGCTCTCCCAGCGGCGCTCACCGCAACCGGCTGAGCCCAGCTCGGAGGGGGCGGCCGGCGGGTCCGCGGCGCAAAGCTCAGCACGTTACTGCCCCGGACCGGAAACTCAGGCACGGCTCCGCCGGAGCAGCGGAACAAGAAAGAGCAGCGGCAGAAAAAGGACGTTCCTGTAAGGAGCCGAGCGAGAGAAGCTCCGGATAAACC
>NW_010433789.1:16608-22445 GCF_000710305.1 Buceros rhinoceros silvestris | reverse complement strand
TTAATATTAATAATATTAAAACTCTAAACAAAAGTGGCCCAGTTTTCAAGAAATGCCGAGCACCTGAATTTGCAACTGACTTCAACAGGACTTGGAAAGAAATGCAAATGTGTTGTCTGGTTTCCAATTAAAATTTGATTTGAACAGACGGTTGCATTAGATAACCTCTGATCATCCTTTCTTATGGAAATTACTCTACAATTCAATGAAAGTCGGATTTTAAAACTAACTGTAAATAAGATTATTGTCTTCAGAAAATTTTCCCTGCAAACCAAGCCTCCAGGCAGAGAACACCACTATTAAAATCGGATTCCAGACTCAGAAGATTTATCAGAACTGGTTTGAACAATGAAGATAAAAGGAAATTCTTACTCTTCGTTACTTTATACTCAGGCAAGGACACACAGTTCCTGCTCCTTCCAAAGATTATTCCTGATATGTCACCAGACAGGTGAATAAAACTTAAGTCCCAGGCTTCTGAGGCTTCAGACAATTCACAGGCAGCACATTGTAATGAACAGGAAACACAAAAGGAACAGAACAGCTCCTCACAGCCAGCTCCTGATTGTCCTTTGCTCCATCTTAAAATCACTATACAGATACATTAAAATATACATATAAAAATCAGGAGTTTCAGGCCATTTTTTTCAACTGTACAGTTAAAGTGAATTGCAGGGAGAAGAAAACTCCTTTCACATTTAAATGCTACTGTCTGAAATCATCTTCAGAAGCATTTGATCACTGGATCACACTGAAGCTGGGGTCCACTGGTATCCAGTTCTGCATGGTCAAGATGGAAAGAAAGAAATGGAAGAAAACAGCAGATTAGAAAAGCATCGTCATAAGTAGATGCTGATCAATGGAGTCAGGGAGACAAGGAGAGAGGCTCAAATCAAGCAAAAAGCCCAGCCAAATAATTCAGTATTCCTTGTTCAGTATTCAGGTTGTGAGAACATGTTTGGTACCCTTACCTTTGGGAAAAATTGTAAACAGCTCTGAGGTATTTTGGTAAGTTTTAAGTAGCAGCAGGCAGAGCAGGACCTGACCTGAAGACCAGTGCAGATAGCATGAGCCAGGATAGTGAGATGAGACTAGAGATCTGGAAGAAGGTTAGACCCGGTTAGCTCAGAAGCTAGATAATTCACGTTTGATAATCCAGACCACTGCAGATATTTTATGTACTAGGGGAAGTTTAGCATGAAATGTGAGGATCTCTTGAGTTCTGATACTGGAAAAAGACTCTGCTAAACGAGAGGATACTCCCACGGGTATTTTAAACAACAAAAAGAACAATCAAGCTTAACAAGAAGGGTGACTGGAGCTGACACAACAGAAGAAAGAGGACTGGGCAGTCAGACTGAACCTTAACCCAGAATAAAGCTGTCATTTTAGCACAAGTGAGTCAGACAGTTTCCTACAAAGCTGCATAACTGCTTGTGCCAGCGAAGTGAAGATGTGGACAGAAGCAAGATGTGTGATGGAGGGGTGACAGTTTCTTCCAGCCCCAGGGCTGGTTTGGCACTTAATAGTTCTTAGGCTCATTTTTTTAAAAATGTAGGTAAAACTGTAAGTCTGTGGTTTTACCTAAAGGTCTGGCTTTATAACAGCCCAAGCTGTTATTCAAAAGATTATGTAATGTGTCTGTCACGAATCTGAAAGGATGCATTAAAAATCTGGAGTTGTGCTTTCACTGATCTATTGAACTAGGTAAACCACAGGGTCACTGTCCCCCATCACTATACAACAATTGTATAAGAATTATTAACAGCCTAACAAAAAACCTAGGAAATACTAAATCAGTGTTAGTTCTGCTCTCTGCTATTTTCTTGCCTGTTCTACCACTCCGAGTAATTACTTGTTCCACTGTAAACACAGAAGAAAGGGGGAAGAAACATTCCTCTTACAAGACTTTTAAATATATAAAGGGTTAATAATGCATTTCCTTTTGAGTTGTACAAACGGACCTAGACCATCAAATTTCACCGGCAGCCAACTGTTCCCTTCAGCTATCAAAATGTTACACGTCTAAATTTTGAGCTAGATGACTTTCTACTATTAAAAAAGCTAAGAGCAGAAATTGAGGTTTTCCTATATATAGACACCTCTTCACACAGGGACCACAAGATTCGCTTTCCAATTATTTCTGATATTTCAATCAAAACCTCTAGGAAAGAGGGTTATTCTCCAGCAGACAGATTACGTGCATCGAGAAAGAGAGGTAAAAAAGTGAAATAATTAAAAACAGCGGAAAATTAATTAGGAGTGAAATTTTCTCCTAAAAAGAGGGCACAGAGACCAAAACACAGAGCTATCACATAAGCACTGTGCTTGAGTCTCGTACACAGAGATGCCAAAGACACTAGAAGGTAAAAAGATGCCCTTTAAGGGGGAAAAAAAAAATTATACACTTCCTCAGACCAGACATTCTCCCTGACTGGGTTCGTTTTTCACGCAGCGCAATCTGGTCTGGATTTTTTCAGTTAAGTTTTCTTCCAACACCAGCTTCAATGGCACCCACTACACAGACTCAGTAGTGGCTGTTACAGTCATCTGATGTACGACCAGGAGTGTTCAACGCTGAACAAGCACTGAAAGAACTCCAACAATTCACGTCTAATGCAAATATTTAAATGTATTTCATGCATCTTTTTCATCATGTTAATCTGTAAAGACAACTTGAAATGCCCTTTGGTAGGAAAAAAAAATCCTAAATATCACACACAATCAATACTTTTGTAACTAAATTAATCAAAATAAAAAGCCAGAAGTAGTCCTGGCCATTCATAAGGGCCAAAAATAATTAACATTATCTAAGAATCACAGACTAATTTAGGTTGAAAGGGACCTCTGGGAGTCATCTGGTCCCAAGATTAGCTTCAACACTGAAGTTAAAGCATGTAGCTTAGGAGTTTGCACAGTTAATTCTGAAAGTCTCCATGGATGGAGGCTCCACAGTCTTCATGAGTGAACAGCTCCAGTGCTTAACCATCTTCACAGGGAAATTTCTTTCCCTGTGTTCAACTGGAATTTCTTCTGTTGCAATCCCTGCATTCTGCCACTTACATTCCATCTTTCCCTCCACCTCTGAGACATCTGACCACGTTTTACCTATAATCTTCCTTCAAGCAGTGGAAAACTCTAGTAAAGACCTTTCTCGCCTTGCCTTCTCCAAACAAGGTCCTGCACACCCCTCACCTCCCTGTCACATGCTGCAGACCCCGATCACCTCAGCAGCAGCCCCCACTGGAATCTCTCCAGTTGGTGAGGGCCCAGAACTGGAGACAGTGACTGGATGCAGCTTCAGAGGAGCTGAGCAGAGGCAAATAACAGCTTCCCTTGCCCAGCCCTGTGTGTGGTTAGTCCTGGCTGCTCCAAGGGCACATTGCTGACACTTGAGCCGCCAACTCCCCGGAAAGCTGCTGCTGCTGCCTTCAGAAGGGCTGCAGGAGCTGCCTTCAGCAGCCTTCAGTCCTGGTCTGACCTGACCTGTGTGTAGGGTTACTCTGCTCCAGCTGCCAGAGTCCACTTCTGCTTTTAAGACTTTATGAGAACTTCACTTGGCTTTTTATCTGCGAACGTAGGCACTACTCAGACTGGAAATCTGTACAGACATGCACAAAAGTCCAAATTAAAACAAACAGAAATAAAAGGGTTTAAAAATATTCCCCAAAAAGAAAAAAAAAAAAAGACAGAATCAATTTTAGGATATAACACCTGAATTCTATAAGGCCCTTAAAAAAAAAGAGGGAGGTGGCAAGAAACAAGTTTACTGACTACTAAATATGAGCAAGTTTTGTTCCTGGCATAAGCCTGTATACAATGATTTTAAACGACTACGGCTGTCTGCACTGGACATTTTAATGCATTTGTTTGGAGAGCTCTGTTTCAACTTTATTGCTCATCAGTTTCAGTAACTTGATTACCAGAGTCAAGAATCAACTTGTCAAAACAAGTGTGTCAGCAGCACCCAGGTAGTATTTATTTGGATGTTGTGACAGGTGCCTGTATTTCTGCTGTGCTGTCTAGTAAATCAGTAAAAGACACGTAACTTCATACAACGTCGTTTCTGAAACCTTCAGCAGTCAAAACTGAAGCACCAGGGAATATCTGACACAGTATTTTTACCAGCTATTTGACAGATGGTCTAGATGAGGAACCGATACAAACTTACATGTGCTGACTTAGAACTGTAGCATTTGCTTCAAGTGCTTACAGAAAGGGAACTAACAGAGCAACCTCGTCAAATCTGTGTTAACTGAAAATTTATAATAATTTATTTCCTGCTTTTAAAAAAAAAAATTATCAATCCATATGCGTAATTCTGCCAGGTAACACCACTTGAGAGAAAAATACAAGTAGGAAAAGTCCAGCTCATCTGAGTAGATTTCACAGACTTTTTCTACCCAAATCATGACACCATGTACAGATCCCTTTTAAAAGAAGCAGCTAAGAAGAGTCATTTCCTCTTGGTAATAAAGCAATATGCCAAAATACGCTAGTAGTAAACTAAAACCACCTTCCATCCCCTTTCAGTTCTAATGGCCAGATATTTCTCATTCTCAGCTAGGATATTTGCGATGACTGCTGCAGAATGACATCCACATATCGCACAGCAGGAGTAAAACCTGCACCAGACAAAATTAAGCAGATTTTCCGCCGTTTCTAACCTCTACAAAAATACGTTTAAACACCTTACAAACAAGGTGACAGAAAAATAATTGCATTTGCTGTCTCCAGCAAGCGAAGCATACAGAAATTAACAGTTACACCCTACCAGTATAGAAACATTTAGGTATCCAGTACCAAACGGTGCGGTCCCAAGTTAGGGAGCTAAGCTTCTTACATCATAAATGAGACACACACATCTCAGCCTACAACTCACAAAAGCCAGAAGTTAACTAGAAACAGTGAAGAAAAGACATATCTGAGATCCAGAAATTGAAGACTTATGCTAGTTTGATGGATGTTGGAACTGCAGTATAAGACAAATATTAAAATACTGACAACAAAAATATCAAAGTCACACAGTAAGTGCCAGAAGTGGAAAGTTACAGCCAAAAAACCATATTTTCGAATTCCCTGGAAGATTCAGGCAGGGTTTTAACTTTTGCTGGCAAACCAGGGGTTGTCTGTAATTACATCTGTACTAGGCCACTTCCTGCTCAAAACCATACCCAGAATACACAGGAGCCAAGACAAAAATCTGAAGCTCATCTAAATTTCATAAGATACAATTGCTTCAGTAAGAGGCCAAAAGTGTTCATCACCAGCTGAACAACTGAAATTAGTATGGAGTCACGGATTTTTTTTTTTTTAATGCAACTATAACAAAATGAAATACAATAATAGCCTAATAACCATGGTACTGACCGGGAAAAAAACCAAACACCAAAAACTAATACTTACTCCAGAGAACCTGTTTGTGTTTCAGTCTGACTGAGAAGTGAAGACACTTTTATTGAACAAAATTTTCCTGCTATCACCCTTGTTTTCTTGGAAGGTTCCACAAGATGACCTAAATGTGACCTAGAAAGGCAAAACAAAACATAATGTAATTAACCAAGCGAGAAGATCCGCAATTTATAGTTTATATGGCGCTCAATAGCACCATAAACTTTTTGTGCAGAAATATTGAATTAACACACATTTTCATTCTCTTTGAATACTGCAGTACCATACTCACATTACACAATAACAATTAAATGAATGTCAAATCCTCAAACATTTGGTTACCAGAAAGAAAAAAGGAAAGGAAAAATTATGTAGAAGATGCTGTTTATTCCAACAATGTAAGTATCTTCCTATTCATATTTCAACTTGTGAAACAGCAGGAGAAG
>NW_010433789.1:2170-16522 GCF_000710305.1 Buceros rhinoceros silvestris | reverse complement strand
GGGGTCAGCAGGTCTCATCTCACCAATATCCTGCAGATGCAGATGACAAAGTACCTCCACAGAGCCAAGACATCATCTCCATTTAGCTCTACATTACAAACCAGGCTCTCAGCAAAGTGAAATAAACTAGAAATATTTGAACCCCCCTTGAGAACAAAGCAGTGCTATCAGTTTGCACTGATATTATCTACAGGTTTGTAGGCCAAGCCACAAAACACGAGGCCTCCTCCTCCCATAAACAATTCTTTTTCTAAACCACACTAAGCAGACCACACTGTGGGGAAGAACCCAGCGCAGACCGGTGATGGCGGAACGAGGGCTGCCATTACTTCTGTCCCACGCAGAGCGGAACCTCTCTAGGGATCAGCACGTAGCACACCATGAGGCCACTTAGATTTCTTCAGTGGTTTTGAGGCAAGAAGAGTTGCTCCCCCATCTGCTTAAGTCTGAAAAAATTAAGGTGTTGCTCCATGCACAACCTTTTGAAAACAACCTTGTGGTGCATAAAGGTATGAACTAGTCCAGCACCTTCTCACAGTTACAGCGTGGAAGCCTATAGCAGGCAACAGCCAAAAAGGAAGATTAGAGGAAAAATGAAGGCAACCTTACAAATCTAGAAATTGCAAGGACAAAGTAACAGCGTGAATCTCTTCTAATCAATGCTGAAGTACCAGTCTGGCATTAATGTTTTACAGTCATGTCAGTATTTGTGTTTATAGAGTCAGAAAAATCAGAATCAAAAGCTAGTGGCCAGAAGGCAGGACCTGGGGAGAGGGTGTGAAATACATTTTACTGTAGATAAAAGAGAAACAGTCATTACACCCAGAACTTCCACGCGAGGAAGCAATCTTTCATGATCTGTGGCCCCTCAAAGAGGAGACACAGTGTATGTCAAGTACTGTACCCTGGCGCAGAAGCAAGACATTATTTTAACTACAAATTGGATATTCCAGCCTTCCAGAGGTCTCTGGCTAACTAGTCACGTGATCTGAGTCTGATGGTGGGAGCCTAGCACACCGGTCTAAATTCCCAATTCTAAATGCCTAATTCTAAACCTTTTATGGGAGAAATACCAGCATAGCAAAGATGGTGTTTCCAAATTGTGTGCGTACCACTGCTGGTATATATGATATAAATGTACCCTAACAACCAGCGCTTCCTCGGAGGCTGGCAAACCTCAGAGCAGCCTCCCAAATGCAAAGGGGGAATCACAGGCAAAATGCACAGTGCTAGTTTTCTCGTATCAGCACTGATACATGTTTATGAAGTTCATAAATGGGAACAATGTGCAACACATGTCTTGTCAGATTTCTTGACTAAGTGAAAAAAACAAACAAGGCTGGCACCGAAAAAAATGTCAAACGCACTTTGTGAAGTAACCCAAGTACCAGAAGAGATAGCAGGTAGCCATATTAGTGCAACAGTTTCTGCTCTGATCCGCCTCCTGTCTCATTCCTCCGTTTCTCTTCACACCACGTAGTGCAAACCACAACCTGGAATGGGAGACAGCTGCTTGGCTCCTACCATGCCTCAAATCATTCCCCTCTTGGACAGAGTCAACCTCCTGCAATGTATGTCATCACCAGACACTGGCGAGGCAAGGAGAGCTAGTGCTCCTCATGCCTTATGCAGAATTAGGTGAGAAATAAAAGAAATGTGTAGTAGCGCAGTGGTCGATGCACTGCACCCAGTCTGAGGGTTAGACACGTGCAAAAAGCTCAGAAGATATCTCAGGTCCACACACTGAACACGGTTAACAAGCCAGTACAGTGAGACTAGCTCTTATGCCAGTTTATCAGCCCCAGTGCTCTCCACAGTCTCGCTAAACTCTTGCTCGATTCCCTACAGCTTGCTCTCCTCTCCCCCGCTGTTCTCACAGGAGTTTGCATCTCCACTGCAGCTCAGACATGACACTGGCAATAGGCTTCCTGCTGGTCCTCCACAACCAGCTGTACACTGAGGATAGCTCAGGGACCGGCAAGCCCTCCAGACCTGAAGGCATTTCTGCTGTACGCAGACACACTACCCACTGCTATACTGAAGCATAAGAAACAAATCCTTCATTACAGGATGACAGTGTACAACTTCATTTCTAGCTAACCGCACCTCTCTTGCCTTTCAGACCATGGGAAAAGAGGCTAGCAGAGATGGTTATCAGCGTAAGTGCAGATCACATCACGGACAACCTTTCATATACCAGTACACTTTCTACCTTCAAAGCACAAGCGGAAAATTTTTCAAAGGCTGGTGACTATATTGCCTGAAAGGAAGAGTTGAAGCAACTGCCTCAGGCAGTGAACACAAACCAGAGTGTCTGCTGAGCACACACCTTTTCGCCACTGCATCTCTCTGGGGAACGCAAGAGAAATAGAACTGTCACCTGGATGTTACCAGTGGGGCCTCCTTCGTGGGTCTCTTGACTGTAAGGTCAGCCCAAAACACAACCCAAAACCACTCTGGACACTTGTCCTTGGGTCCACACCTCTACCCCTCCTACAGAAAGTACCACCTGGGACCTACAGAAATCTTACTCCACTTCAGCTCACATCATCTGCCTGAGAGGTTGCATTTTGCAAAACTGTCATTTTTGTGAATAATTTTTGCAAATCATAACTGTTTAAGAAAAAAAACATTAAAAATCTTATAAAATAATTCAGGAATCATAAAACTCTGTGGTGGCAATCAAACTGCCTACGACAATACAGTAAAACTTTCCACAGTTTTACTGTTACCCCATACATTTCTTTATGTTCACAGAAAAACTTACAAATGCATGGCCAAAAAAAAAAAAATCGTACCGCAAGGGAAGAAAGGGAGAAAACAAATGAAACTTTTGCCTAAAACTTGTGTGGTGTCTAATGTAAAACAGAAACAGCCAGGGAAGTAGGCCACTTGCAAAGAAAGAAAAAAATAAAGAAAAAAATTCATTCATAAGCGATGTAAGATGCTACATAGAAATCACTGAGCTAACTGTGACCCTATGGTCTTCTACTCTACAACAATTTCTAGACCCATCAGACTGGCTTCTTTGTGAATTCGGCCAGAGCACACAAAGAAACTCTTTGTTCGAGAGGATGCTCTGGGTTTGCTTTAGGATAAGGAACTCTGAGCGAATTGAATGGCATGATACAGCATTTCTTGAGCATCTTCCTCTCTGCAAATAAACCTCCTACTCTGAAAGAACGCTCTGAGGAAGGCATGAGGTCCAGCGCTGGAGCACTAGCAGATGTTTTGGGCAGCAACACACCCAGAAGTGCACAGCCGGTTATTTTATAGGTTTTGGTTACATCCTCCGCTACCTCAAAGCCATCTCGTGCATTTCACGCTCTCAATAGCGCTGAAGGTTGGACAAGTGAATGTCAAGCAGCACATACACAGCAGTGCTCTTCCTTGTGGTCTGCCGTCACAGGTGGTGGTGGTTGGTCAAAAAACAATAATATCCTTTAAAAAAAAGCCTCAACCTTTACTGAAACATGTCACTTGAAAATGCAGAACACAATTGCTCTACGAAACCCACCTATCTCATGGCAAAATCTTTTTAACCAAAACAAAACAGGGCATATAGCTACAAGCTCTCATCCCATAAAAATACCCACAGAAAATATAAAAAAAAAACCCAACAACAAGCAGAGACAGAAACTGCAGAACACCGAGCTCTAAGCCAAATGAGTTGCAAAAAGAGATCTATGTCAGAACTACAAGTCAGTTTACAGCCTTTCCTCTTCCTTAAGATGGACAAAGGCCACAAAGCATTTTCATGAATAACTAAAAAATGTGGGTCAGTGTTATTCTTTAAGTTAAATGGGTAACAGTCAGAAATATGATTTGTAGCTAAATTCAGTGGCATGTCTTCATTAAGAAGAACTCGATACCATAATTACATTTATGCAGTGGGTGATTCAGAGCAGCTCCGTACACGACTGCTATGAATCACCGTCTGAGGAAGCTGGGCTCAATCCTCCAGAGAGCCAGCCTCCCTGAGCTACAGCTCACCTCTGAAATCCCCTTTAAAAGAACTGTACACACAAGCACACACTAATATGCTTTACAATAAATCAGATTTTTTCGTGCTTGGTTATACACACTGCTGAATTCCTTTGAGTTTAGAACAATACTCAAAAGGTCTTGAAAGTTTTCATCAACTCTTTCTTTTGAAAGTACTGATTTCCAACTTTGTCAGGTACTGACATTTGAATTTAATTTTGGAGGTGGGCGAATTCCTCTTTCACAGCCATATGTCCTGATAGTGCACAGGGTTAGGTAAGCCAGTAATCCTCCCTGCAGTATAGAACTCAAGATGATTGAAGGTGTGAGGCAAATGACAATCCTTTGTCCTTACAATAAAGTTAGTAACAGAGCAAAAGACTTGGAGTTCTTACTGGAACTGGAAAATGAAGGACCTTCAACTGAAGGAACCAAGAACAGATACTTCCAGATGGCATCACCTGCATAATTTAGGATCAACAACAACAAAAAAAAAGCATAAAAAACCTAATTTATTTTTCTTTCCCCAGAATGATTCAACCACTTTTCTTCTGCTCGGCCACCTCCAAAAGAAGTGCCTCTGGGCAAAGCAGAAGGGGAACACATCACTGTTAATGAAGCTTAAAAAAAAAAAAAAAAAAAAAAAAAAGAAAGACTCTGATAGATTGCAAACGTTTCCTCTCATTCTGTTAGGCAACCAGTCATTCTCTGATCTGAGAGCAGTGTGCTGAAATCGGGATTAGTAAAGTCCCTGTAAGGGGCAGACGCTGCAAAAGCGCTCCGTCTTAGAGCTGCTGGTGCTGACAGCTTACGATGACCACTGCTGAATACCTCAACACCCTAGGAGAGATCCTGAGCCGGAGGACGTACCAGAGCAGAGGGTACTCTACAGTGCAAAAAACCACACACTCCAGGCTGTGTGTAAGCACGTTTCTATAAAGAAACAACAGTGTTTTTATGATTTCAGATGACTCACAAACAAGTGCTTCGTTTTGCTTTATATTGATTTGTAAACAGTCAAATGAGTAACGCTTTCCAGCTCATTTCCAGTTCCAACCCAATTTCCCAACTGGTTCAGTAGCTGCAAAGCTGGTGACAAAGAAATGAATAGTTTAGATTGAACAGTCATCCACGTGAAGATTTAAGTTCCCCCACCTCCTCCCAGAGCCCACAGATCACTTACACCTCCAGGCCAGTGCTGCAGCCTTTCTTAACCTGGTTCACTCAATCTGCTTTAAGAAGTGGAGAATTAGAAGCCATGGTCACAGAGCAGTGCTCCTCTTCCAAGAGATTCATACCTATACGTGCATGCCCAGGCACACACACACAGAGACTGTCAAGCTCAAAGGCTCGAGGCTGAGCTAACTTAACCGCTGAGCAGTAGTTTAGGGAGGTACAAACAAACCCACCACCCTGCACAAGCCCCTGTAACATCTACAGAGATGTTTGCAAGAGTTAATGAGCTGCCTCTAAACTCTAACATCTGCTACTAAACTACTACTAAACACTACTACAATTAATCTGAATACTAAGATAGATTGCAAGTGATGATAAAAGAATTTATTTTCTATGGATTTTCACTCTAAAGCAGTGTTTGAAATGAGAAGTCTCAGCGAAGGGGAATGAATTGCCAGCAGCACAGCAATTCCCACATTGGTAGGATATCTTCTGGTCCTGCATCACACCACAATTATGCCCCATACTTATGTTCTAAAACCTACTTTTGAAGCTAAGTTAATTATTGGGCATAACACAGAACACAAGGACTTGCGAAGGAAGAAAATTACCTCCACCATAATTTTTCAATAAAGAAATCTTACAATCTTTTAATGAGCTCAAGGCCATTTTCAGACATTCTAAAGTTTATTAAGTCCTTTTCCACGATGTCCCTCTGATTGGCCTAAGCTCTGAAGACTTAAGGTGCATGGCTCTCACTGACTAGGCATTTCCTCAGTATTCTGGGTACCTAAATATGGCCCCTATTGTTGATGCATTTTCTACTCGTGTAGAAAGATGTAGATAGACGTAAAAATTATGGGAAAAAAATCCTGCTGGTTCCACCCACAAATAACTGAATGAATAAATATTTATTTGCATTGTAAACAGAGAAATAAAACAGTGATTCTTCATCCTGACTCTGCAAAGATCTTACCACAATTACTTATTTGAAACACTTAATAGGACTACTCATGATTTCTGTTTCTTGTGAAGAAAATAGACTACACAGAAGAGTTCACTACTTTCACATGCTGATATTTCACTTCCCATTTACATTCTGTTAAATGCCTAATCTGGTGAAAATATGCAAATTTACTTCTATTTAGTTCCCAAATTCTGCCTTTTGTTGAGTGCCTATTTAGTTTTATATATATGAGATCTCACTAGTAGAGTTAAATAGCAAGCCTAAATCATTGATTTTTCAGTAATTAATCGTTATAAGCCATTTTGTGAAACTACTTCCCACTCTGCTCCAGACACCAGTTTAAAGGCTTTGCTCTTTACAGTTAAAACGAACTCCAAACTGTGGAGTGCAAGACATTATGAACAAACACAGGGTGTCTAGCTCAGCGTATCTCAAAGACAAGCTGCTGTGGTCCAGCTTGCTGCTTGATTCCAAATATTACCACATGATGAATATCAACAGTAGTTCATCACTAACATCACATATATAGTAAACTCTGTCTAAAACTAGAAGTAATCATTAAGAATATTTCTTATGCTGAAGAAGAAAAATCTCAAGTTTCTAATAAGCACAGTTTACCTTCAGCTATATCCAACACCCAAAAGCAAGTCTATGAAGCTCTTTTAGGCAATGAAACACTGTGCCTTTTAACTTGCTTCTGCTCCCCACTCTCCTCTTTCAGCTAGTGAAAATTCTGTCCTCTCATAGTCCGGTGCTGAAAGCTCAGGGTGTTACCAAAGGAGTTGTATGTTATATACCAGAATGTACAAATTCAGGTTCTCAGTGTGCATATGGAAACCCTTCAAGAACCTCAACTGTGTTACAAAACAGAAAGGGAGAGTATCACTAGGGGAACTAGTTTTTCTTCAATACAGTAAAAGCTCAATGCACTATGTATTGGCAGACTGTCTCCCTTAACGCCTCTTTACATAAAAGTTCTATAACCTTCCTGATCATCCAGTACATCCAATAATTAAAAGAAAAAGTGTGTGGCTATCGAAGATTCTGTCGTCTTAGAGCTGATAAATAATTACACCAACAACTTTAAATCCCCTCCATATTAATAAACAGTGCTTTTCATAAAGAAACCCAATTACGTATCAAAACCAGGAAGAATAACTCAACAAGTATGTAGGTACCGGCCTCTGTTCATGGAAATTTGGTTGGGTTTTAGGTGGGTATTTTAAGAAGGGAGGTGTCAGAAAAAATATCAAAACTATCAAGTATCATTTCAGCATGGCAATTCATAATACTGCATCATTCAAGAACCCTAAATTTACACTATCCCCAGGCTAGAAGCAGGGGAGTGCTTTGTTTAAAAACAAAATTTAAGAGAGAAGGAAGACCGAAAGACAACCCTCCTCTGCGTAAATCAACAGTTTAAATCTGGATTTGGATCCAAAAGTCAGATTTGAATAGAATTCATATGTTTTAAATTGCTTTTAGACATCATCACCTACAATTATAGAAAACTTGACATAGGGAAAAAACCCAAACAAATCCCATCTATTTTCATCAGCTGCAATGCTCCATGCAGGAATTTAGACTATGTGGCATTTTTCATTAATGAAAAGGTTTCAGTAGATTAAAGAACTATCTTCTCTACTGGCTTATTTCTGACAGAAGTGAAAGCTTTTTGTGGCTTGAGAAACACTGCAGTAAGAAATGTTCATCTATAGCCTGAGAAGGGACAGAGCTACAGTAGTACTAGAACTGTAATGTGTTCTAGGGACCCTTTTCAGTGCACTGCCATGTGTATTCCCCTCAGGGAATGTCACCCAGAGCAGCACCAGCTGTGACCCCGTGGGATAGCAGCACTGACAGAGCTCAGAAACACTTGGAGTGTAAGCTTCCTCCATAAAGAGCACAATCTGCTCAGCAGGTCTCTAACTGTGAATGGCTTCGTACCCTTGGTACCGTAGGTGCTACGGTGAACAGAACTGCTCTAACCACATCACGTATAATTCTGCATTCAATATGTGATCAAACTGCAAAGCAGTTCCTGACACAGATAAACCATCATCAGCGAGATGGAAAGAATAAAATACAACCCTCTTAACTTTCTGCGTAACACCTCTAAAACCACAAAACTAAAGAAGAACCTGACAAAGGCTAGACTGAAAGTGAGAGGTTCTCTGACATTTTGACAGGCAGGGTGTGAAAGGACAGAGGAGAGGGGGCAGCAGACGCATTCTGGAGCATGTACGAGTATTTATCCTCCAGCTACCATCAAATTACGAGATCAGTATTTACATCAGTTTCTGGCAGTAAGCACCTAAAAGCTCTCTACTTCTCCGATAAATGAGGATGAGCGACTCCTTACAGAGCAAACCACTTGAGACTTGTTTAGACAACCACTTCACTCTGTTGGAACAACGTTCTGTTCCAGAGTGTGCTGCTTCACCCCCAAACTACAGGAGTAGCAGGATACAAGGTACATGGGCACATCAAAGAGCACTGGAGCAGGGGCACTTGTGGTTGAGAAAGCAATGCTTAAAATATGCCATAAAAATCAGAAATCAACAAAGCGTCTCTTGCAAACGAAAGCAAAGGCTTTTCAGTTTTCACACAATCACGTTTGACCATGATGAGAATTTCTCACTACTACACTTGACAGCAAGCAAGTGATAAGGATTGCAAGTCTTGAGGAAAGACTCAAAAAGCATTTTGCCTTAACTCCTTTCAAATTCTTTCCCGTGATAAATTAGAAAGAAAAATAAAGCCCCTCTATAATCCTAATTCACTTCTCACAACTACATCACAAAAGAAAGGTACATCACAGAACCACAGAAAATTAAACAGCATTTACACGATTTCATTTGACACCACACCCCAAGAAATCTTTCTGCAGATTAACTGGGTCTGTTAATCACCAAAATGTAGAAGCTTGAGCTGAAAGTCAGGAATTCTGCCGCTTCTGAAGACTCCTTATCTAAGGGGTCTAACCAACCATCCTGCCTGTTTTTCAAGAAAACCATTACATAGGTGGGAGCTCTTCATTACTCCATGCATTCTCCTGAGCCAACAAGCCCAGAAGATCAGTCTTAAGCAGTGATATACCAGTATTTTAAAAAGCAGCAAGTAGTAATTGGATGACAAAAGGAGCCGCCAAATGCTGAAGGCCTCTCTAAATCCTCTAGTTACATGCAACAGAAACTGACGAGATATCAAAGCACAAATACACCTGAAACCCCAGCAACGTGATTTGTGAAATTCACATTAAAGTAACTCGAGGACACTAAAAGGATTAGCTGCAGCGACAGACTAAGGCAAGAATTGCTCTGCCTTCTCCTGAAATCTACAGAGAAGTTAACTGGAACAAGGCTATTAACTCAGGGAAGACAGCTATAAATAGAAGGGGGTTAATCATTCAAATTTCTATTCCCATAACAACAATACACTAAAGATTCTAACTTTTTAGTCTTTTAATACGATGCTTTAAAAGTACTCTAGTTGCTGTACTACAGTCTGCTTCTACCTGCTTTTTATGAATAATTTCTTCTCTTTTTTTCAACACAATAAAGGAAACTTACTTTCAACAAAAGCATTTTCACAGATACTAGGCAAAGTGAGGCTGTGCATCAGTTGGGATGGTTATACATGGCCACTTCAATGGATTTTTTTTAAATGGGGCCACTTCAAAATACATTTACCTTTTCTCCATCCTGATATAAAGCACATAAAATCTATTTGCTAAACTTATTTGCTATTATTATATTGCTATTTTTCAATTAAGCATTTGCATTTAACCTGAAGTAGCATGTCACATACTTTCACACCCATGGCAGTTCAATGACGTAAACACAAGAAAAGTTTACCAGTTAAAGACTGCAAAAAGAAAAAGCAATTGCCTCCTCCTCAAGGCACAGATGCAAACATACCTCAATAACCAAACTCCTCTGGACTCAAACAGCCGCCGTGTGACACTTCTGGAAACACAACGCAGTCATTACGAATCCCTAGGCAGTGCTTTGCCCACAGTATTTCTCACCCAAGTAAATTCATGTTGAAGCTTTCAAGTTAAATGAAATGGAGTAAAGGAAAACAAAAACAGAGAGAGAAGCTGTTTCTCCAAAAAGGGGTAAGAGATAGGGACTTTGGTCATTCTGTGGTGAATAGCAAATCGAATCTAAAGCAAGCTGGAACCCAGCGTATCTGCAGTGACAGAAATGAAGGAAGCACCCAAAATGCACATTCAGTTTCCAAAGATACAAAGCTGCTGCAAATCTTGATGAAACTACTACAGATTCTGATGAGAAATGAAGAACAGATTTGGTTGTGCCTTAATGCTACTTTTAAACTTAATGTCTTGACATTCTTGCAAATCTTGTTTTTACTGAGGAATTCAATTCCTACTAAATAACCTTTCCTTTTCATGCAGAACTTTGCTGCTGCCCTTAACCACTGTAGCTCTTCATACACCACGTTTATTTACAGCACCCAAAGGAAGCAGAAATCACCAGAGTTATCAAAACAGACCACCATAAAAAAATAAACAACTTTTATGTACTTGTGTTAGCTGAACTCTAAGAACTTAGGCAGAATCGCATAGAGTATTAAAAAATGAAAACAATAAATTCACTAAAGAAAAATACTTTTATTATTACTCAGGTAAAAAAATCAAAGATCATTATGCTGAGCTTACTAAAATTTTCAACACGTAGAGATCACCTAATTCAAGTGTAAATAAATGTTTTTAATTAAAAAAAATTACTTCCTTATATTACTACCACTAGTAGTGGATGTAAAACAGTACTTCCTAGGTGCTGGGGAAGTAAATCTGGCCTAGGATGAAGACTCATCGTATTCCACACAGTTTAATACACATCTAAACTGGGTACCTCTTTATCTTTAAATAGCATTTGAAATGTTGCAATAGTTCATACATTGTAACAGTTTGTATTCATAGTAAAGGTAGTATTTAAAGAACAGTTAGTTAGGTAGATGGATGCAGATTATCACTATATTAGAAAGTATTTTTTCTTCATAAAATAAAAAAGAACTTTTGTCAAAAGCATTGTGTCTGTCTTAGGTGGGTATTAAAAAGAAGCTGAACAATTGCTGTGAACAGATAAAAATGAGGAGGGACCGGTTATTATCAACCGCAAAGAGTCTCTTTTTTTGCTAGCAAGAGTTCTGTGCCAAAAATTATTGCACCATTTGCTGCTTGACAATCTGCCAGACTAATGATGCTTTTCTTGACTCAAGAGTATTCCATCACTACTACTCACCTTCCAGTCAACATTTAATCACAGGTTCCCAAATACCATCCTCCCGTGACAAAAAACAAGACAGCTCTTCCCCACACACATCCACCTCTTCACACTCTAAGTTATTACTACAAGTAAATAATTCGTAACACTTCAGCAGACGCAGACAAGCGTTCTTCACCTCCTGATATTATGCTCAATCCTAACGTCATGGTGCATGACGGTCATGAAACTTCCACTCAAACTTACGTCAAACCTGACATAAGAAAACCAAAAGAATAAAATCATAGAATCACAGAATCGTTTAGGTTGGGAAAGATCCTTAAGATCATTGAGTCCAACCATTAATCAGCCAAGTCGACCACTAAACCTTGCCCCTTGGCACCACATTGACACATCTGTTAAACCCCTCCAGGGATGAAGACTCCACCACTGCCCTGGGCAGCCTGTTCCCATGTTTCACAGCCCTTTTAGTGAAGACATTTTTTCTAATGTCCATCCCAAACCTCCCTTGGCACACCTTGAGGCCAGTTTCCTCTTGTCCTATCGCTTGTTACTCAGGAGAAGACACCAACCCTCACCTCACTACAACCTCCTGTCAAGTAGTTGAAAAGGTGTTTCAAATTTTATTTCCTGTGAGGTGTAAACTCATTGCCATGTATTTTGTTCTTGTAGCTACCCATAAATGAGCAACAGGACTTAAGATTCTCCTGTCTGGAGAATGGCCATTTCATACGATACACGGACTGCATACACATACAGGCACAACCTCTGCTTTACCGCTGCCCACATACCAAGTACTAACTCTTCCTTGCTTAGAAGATCCCTGGTTATGACTGTTAGCCCTGGTTAATCCTCCTTAAATACTTTCACAGACATTTTGAATCGCGCTATTAGCAGACTCTTCAGTCCAAACCTTTGGTAGTTCCCAAAAGCAAAACCTCTAAAACTGGTAGTGAGAACACACTGATTCCTTGGGCTTCATAAAAAGAAATTCGCAATCACAGGGTTGTCACCTCTTCCCCGCTTCCAAGTCACGCAGAGAAGAAAGATACCATCAAATACAGGCATGAAAATTAAACCCACAACAGATTTTTTTCCATTACAGGGTATATCTTTTCTATTCAATCATCATATTTTCTGAGGAAAAAAAAGTGTAGTTATACAGCTCTTTTATGTGCAATATTCACAATTCTTCATGACCTCTTAGAAGTATTTTATTTTTAAAGGCAGATGTATCCCATCAGGTTAACTCACTCCAACCGTGCCTGAAGGAACTATACCTCACTTGTTCAAATTTTCTGTTAAAAAAAGTGAACACCTAAAAAACTCTGGGGATCATTTATTGACTTAACATGGGAAGTAAACCTGTTCAGCATTACAGGAACACGCAGAATTAAGTTAGACGCCTGAAACTAGACACTGATACCTCTGATGGGGTTGCTTTAAGATATTTTGATGCAGAATTCACAAAGCTATTCTAAAGATCAGAATAACTATTGCAAATAACAGCAAGATATTCCAGAAACAGAAGACGACCCTTCACGATTCAGTTCTGTAGTGAAAATTGAATGCAATGCTACTTATCAAAAACATGCAAGTCTCATAAATTTCAAAGAAACAAAAGCATGCTCTGAGTAGTGAATTTATATTAAGTATATTTTGCATCAAGAGGAAAATTATAGTACTCATAATTCTTACGCTCTTTCTAAAGTAAATAGAAAAATATTTCTATATATGTAGATTTAACTCCAAAGACACGAAACTACTGAGTTCAGTTAATTCACGATTTTAACACAAGACTATCTAAGGTAAGGAAGTGAATAATCAAAGTTCTCACAGCTGTTCTTTTCCTCCTTTTTTCTTCCCCTTTTTAATGCAACTGAAAAACATTTGGGGCCTTTTCCTCCCCTGAGGACAGTCTGGGTCCCCTATTTGCATACAACCAAATTTACAAAAGGCCTATTCCTAACACACTGGCAATTAAAGCCTGGCAACCTAAACCTGCCAAACCCAAAATGAATAAACAATGTGCACACACACCCCCAAATTATTCAGTGGGAGACAGTATAATTGCTCCAATCCTACTTCTTAACTGCAGCTTTTTATGACACATCAGTGTGTCTATTTGTGTCTTTAATCTCCTGAAGCCAGTATGTAAATTCAATCATTCCGGCATATCCCCAGGCATCTGCACAGAGGGCCTCCCTCTGCAACCCTCATGCATGTAAACGGAACCACATTCCTGAATTTATTTCCACCAGAGGGTGAGGTAGGAAGGTTTACCCATGCTAACTTCATATATTGGTCAAAGCTACGCATGAACTACCTGCTACTTCAGGTGTGACACAAAGGTAGATGTCATGCCTGTGGAACCTTAACCGTGCAGAATCACCCATTTGTGATTTCTGACAGAACTTTATTCCCTGCTGTAAATTCTGGACCACAACAGTACTGTGATTTCTAAAAATTAACTTTAAAAGCCTGTTACATTTCTCATGCAGAATGATTTTTGCCACCAGATCTGGTTCAGTTATCAGAACAATACACTGAAACTCTCCCACGGCGAGTGATCACAGAACAAATTGTTAAATGCACTCAGACACCAATACTGCATTTTTTTCCAGCCTCCACTGAGGTTAAAAGTCCTCATATTCTGAGGTAAATGAGTTGGGATTTGAGATTTAGTATGTAACACCGTGTGTATGTATGCCCCAGTGGTATCAGTGTGGGTACAAATGCTTGTTTACTAACAAAACCCAAACAGGCAAGCTTCTCTGCGTCACTGATGCTGATTTCAGACTTTTCTCTCTCTCCTGGATTGCTTTCACAGAAACTGCCAGTTGTGACAAAGGGTTAACTCTGTAAATGAACAGTCTGATGCTACCAAGCATGGCAAGTCAGAAAGTCCACCTCAAGCCCCAGCAGCCCCAAGGACTTTGCATATGCATAGAACCTCCCCGCACCACCACCACC
>NW_010433789.1:0-2031 GCF_000710305.1 Buceros rhinoceros silvestris | reverse complement strand
CGCCCCGTTCCACAGCCCAACCACCCAGGTATTTACTTTCAGGTAAGTTACCTGGTGGCAGCTCTCAGAGAAGCAAGGGCAAAGCTTCCACGAGTATCTCCAGATCCATGAAAGAGCACTAAAGCTACTTGACCTTGGTGTCTCCAGCCACTGAAACAAACCACCAGCTTTCCAGCTAAACAGCCAAAACACCAGTGTGCATTTCCACCCCACCTCTAGGTAACAACATTTACTGTTTTTCCAGTACCCTCTTCTTGTATCCACCAGCCTGACAGCTCCTGTTTTCACCAGACTTTGGTTTTAAATTTCACATTTGCAAAATTGAGCAAACTGCAGATAGATACAAAATACTAAAAAAAGTCTGCAACATTTCACAAGCCTACAACTCTACATTCAGCTTTCCAGAAAGGGAAAGGAGTAGAAGAGCAGTGAAAGCAGGGAGAAGAGGCAGGATACCTTCTCGCTTTACTATATCCCAAGAACCAAAGACACGTTTTTAACTATTTTTTTAAGGCAGCTTTCCTACACCAGAATTTTGAGTTCTGCCAAAGGTCCAGAGACACTTGCAGAAGTAGAGAATTTATGACATCAGATATTCCGAGGAAGTGAAACCTGACTTAAGGGAAGTGATTTTTATTCAAGAAAACCAGATATTTAAAAAAGACATTTAAGAAAATATTTTAAGACCATGTAGGGAGAAAGTTCCTTTTTAAAAAGAAATTTAAAAAAAACTATTTCATTACAGGCTGAAACTCCACCCAAACATATTTCCAAGCCAGTCCACAACAAAACCTTCTTGGTACCACTGGTATCCGTGATATTGTCTTTAAAAGGCAAAAAAAAGCAGTACCAAAGATTTTTTGTTCAATTATCTTTTTTTTCCTCACTCTTCTGAAAAGCACTGCTAGCTGGCATGAAAATCCCAAAGCCTGGAAAGCCATCATCAGTCTGCACTGAAGCTTCCAAGTGACCCGGTGATGGATTCCCCAGCCACCTTACTGCATTCCAGCAGGCTTCGCAACCCTTTGAGGAGCGTATGGATAGCCAGTATTTCTTTACATGCAATTTTCCTAAAAGCAAGTGTATTATAGAGAGCTTTATTTCACCTTTTAATTAATCTTTGAACACCTACAGTTGTGGGAGTCTCTAGCTAATAGTGCAACCACAGACCGATCAAATTTCTATGACATCCTTCACGTATTCACATAACTGCAAGCCCTAAACTACAGTCCTGGAAACATAAAGAATGTGTTACTGGGGTTTCAAGTAATGCCCAGCTTCAAGAACTCCCTAAGCTTGAATCAAGTTCAGTATCAACAGTCGAACAGCAGCACTGACTTAGAGGACGTAACATTTACTTTGGCTACAGCTGTCAATTCCAGATGAACAACACTCACCAGCCTGGTGACAAGAGCAGTCTGTAAACGCGGCAAGCTCTGGCAAAGCCCCCCTTACACTTTCCTGATGTTGGAAGGTGTCCAAGCACTGGAGCTGGACGAACCAGCGATTCTGGCAGGAAAGGTTTCCGTTTCTCTTTGAGGAACACTTTGGGACTAATGAAGATGTATTGCCCCCTCCCGCAGGAACAGCTCCTCATGCGTGGAAGAGTTCGGCGGTCTGTTACGGGAGGGTACGCCGACAGCGCGCTGCCAACGCGACCATGCTGCGTACTGCCCGCTCCGGGCTGCGCCGAGAACCAGCGTCTGACTGGAAATACCTGGCATAAACACTGCTTTTCCATACAAATTCCTGTGGTTCGGAAGGAAAACAGTGCTCAGAAACTCCGCTGAAAACAGCCAGGAGTACCGGATAACCCAAACACCACTTACTTACAAATCACAAAGCAACCGCTAAAAGCTCTCAGTGGAGAGGGAAGTATTTAAAAATTACCAGGCGTAAAGCCAAGACGGAGCGTGTCCGGCGACCCCTCACCGAGGAGAAGGCGCTGAACACCTGAGGCCCGCCACACCTCTCCCAAGCACGGCCGGGAGTCCCCGTGCGGGCCGCGCAGGCTCTGCCGCTCCTCGCTCG
>NW_010433788.1:520-898 GCF_000710305.1 Buceros rhinoceros silvestris | reverse complement strand
CTGTGGCTTCCCCCCCGACACTGAGCCTGTCCCGGTAGTACGCAGCCCCTGCCCTCCGCGGCAGGCTGGGCTCTGGCGCTGGCGCGTCTCCATCCTGCCGGGGCTGAGGGGTGACAGGGGGTGCAGGGCACCCAGGAGGGGGAACCAGCCCAAAGATCTGCCAGGGTGACAAAACCCCTGGTGGGGCTGGAGGCTGGCACCGCTGGGTCCCATCCCAGCACCGTGTGGGAGGGCGCAGGCCTGGGCTGGTTGCCGGTGGTTGTGTAACGGTGGCGTGGGACACCCTGGGACAGCCTGTGCCATTCCTGGAGGTGCTGCCTGCACCCCACAGGTGCCAGTGCCCGCGGGCAGGCAGAGCTGGCGAAGGGCACGGCTGTG
>NW_010433788.1:0-247 GCF_000710305.1 Buceros rhinoceros silvestris | reverse complement strand
CCTGCCTGCCTTTGGTCCCCTGCAACCCCATCCCCAGCTGGGGACTGTCTGTAGGAGCACTGGGGTCTCCCAGTGCTGGCCTGGAGAAACCGCCTTCCCAGGGGACATGAAACACTGCAGAAGGGAAACTGAGGCACGGCTGAAGGGTGGGTGCTGCTGAGCTGTGGGGAAGGAGGTGGGCTGGACCAGGACCCCCAGCTCTGAGCATCTTCCCAGTGCTTGCTGCGGCCTGGCAGCTCCAGCAGGA
>NW_010433787.1:4430-12876 GCF_000710305.1 Buceros rhinoceros silvestris | reverse complement strand
GGACACAGTAACGCGGCTGATGCGCAGCTCGCAGTGAAGCCCCCCAGGCCCTTGGGCTGCCGGCGTCCCAGTCCCTGCGTCAGTGTCCCCACGCTCTAGAGACAGAGGCGTGTTCCTCACTGATTCGCGTAGCATCCCCCGGGAGTGAAGGCGGTTTAATTTCCATCGGAGAAACTGAGGTGTGTGTATTTAAATTTCGGGCATGACAAATAATTTGAGGTGCACAATGGGAAAGGTCCGTATGTGACTCACCTCATAAATAGTCTGATCTTGAAAAGAACAAAATACTTAATAGCAATGCCTCGTTTTGCATTGTGGATAAGAAGGGAGTCACCTGGGGAAAGATGGCTTTGATGTCACAACTATCAACAGTCTGAAAATGTGTTAACTTCAAGGTGTGCGGATGTGCCTAATTTAGGCTCCTTTGATTTTTTTTATTTTTACCGCTTGACTTCGCGGTATCCTGTAAGACTGAGCGGGGAGAAGCTGACCAAAAGGTGTTTCTCTTCATCAGCTTCGTGTTTTCTAGTACAGAGTGGAAAATAATGGTGCCACCCGCGTAGCCGTGGGCCCACTGCTGTTCCTGGCGGGGTGCCTTACTGAAGAGACGCTGGATTTTAGCTACTGCTTTCTGACAAGTGTTTCAGTGCAGCGAGCAGCTCTTTGAAGCCGCTGTCAGGCTGCAGCTGTGTTTGTTTAGGCGAGGGTTCCAGGACAACTCCAGACTTCCTAAAAAGAAGATGCTCTAATCTAGAAGTGGAAAATGTTCTCCGTAACTTTCAGATGTGGGAGGATGCAAATCTCGTGGAAGTTCAGGTATCCAGCTGGCTGGGGACAGTCTAAATGAGGTAGCAGTGATTCATCCTTGCTGACAACTTCTTGCAGATCACACTTCAAGCATCAGTACTTCTGTTAATCTGTGGGAAGGTTTTGTGCAGGCAGGAAAGAGAGATGCAAGCTCTCAAGGGCAGCTTAAATGGAAAAAAATTCCCAGAGGCTAATTACTTACACAGTATGTTTGTAGAAATCGACATGTTATGAAACTCTTCTAAAATGTGTGCAGGTGGATCTGAGGTTTTAGTAGTAACTGTGTCAATAGTAAGATAACTTGTTTTTTCTAAGAGAGTTATATTTTTATAGTTTTAATTGTTGCGTGCAGAGGAGACTAAATTTTAAGCCTCTGCTCACATAGCTGTAAAGGGGAAGAAATGATACATAAGGAGGGATGTTCAGAATTTGAGTTCTAGTGTAGGAACAGCAAACCAGTGATACCTTTAAAGCTTTTTCTTTTTATCAAATGTTTTGATAATTTATTTCACACCAAAGCTATTCATAATACCAAAATGATTATTACCCTTCTTGTGTTTCTGCCTTTTCTTGGTTCATTTTCTCTGTCTGTGATAATGAAAGAAGGCTTTGAAGTGAAACTTCTTTTCTAATTTTTTTTCCCTCTCCCCTTCCCAGTACAAGTTCAGAGACCTGACCATAGAAGAACTAAAGAATGTTAACAAGACCTACCCAAACTTCACGTTCTCCATGAACACATACAGTAAGAAATGATGCAGTTACTTTGAACAAATTGTGGGGATTCTTACTTGTCATAAATGCAGATTCTGTATAATAGAACTTAAATAGTGTGAATATTTTTTGGTTGCAGTAGAATTTCTCATGCCACTTGAAAGCTTTTCCAAGAGTGCATACATATAAAAGCCTAAGCGACTGACTCACAAAATTTCATTTTCAATCAGTCACGACTCGGCTTTGCAAACGAAGATTTGGGAAGGGTTTTCCCCACCCTTCAATTTCATTTTATTTTGTCGATAATTATAGAAGACTGATGTTCTTTTAAATTCTCTATATGTAAAGCATTTTCCCCATATTCCATGATTGTGTGGAAAGCATTTGGATGTCTTTAGCTTATCCAGTATAACTTCCAGAATCACTCAGCCTGACTGACAGTTCCTACAACACCAAAATTACCCAGGACAAGGGATTTTCAGGCTAAGGATGTGCTTGGTTATACCAATGCAATTTTCATTAATATTCCATTAAGGAATTATCTCAAAGGGGAGAGGGCTCCTTCGTAAAAGTCTAGCATTGGTTGTTTCAGGAGCAGTGTATTTCATTTCTAGAAGAAAAAATTTCTGTTGTGCAGTGGTAGTTGTGGGTGGGATTACCATGCCAGATTTGAAACGATTTATTATTTGTCAAGATCCCATTTTTGATTTCAGCCTTCAAGGATGGATCCCAGAAGGACCTCCTGAATTTTAGTGGTACTGTTCCAGTGAAATATGGTGAGATAAATCAAGTATAATTTCCTTAGCCCTTATGACTGTAATTGTAAATTGTGTTGGGTACTGCCTCTTAATACTCTGCGCAGCTTCTTTAAAGGCGGCTATAAAGCATTTTGCATGAATCGGCAGAAGCGCCTTCTACTGCATGAAAAAGTGCCTCTCTGCACCACAGATGCTGAAATAAGGTGGTATTAATTAGATAAGTCAATTAACAATTAAAAACATGTAGTTTGAGACTGTGTAGGCAAACTCTGCTTCTAATGGGGGCTGCATGAAATCTGCAAGCCTTATGCTTGTGTAGGAGGTGTCCAAGAATAACTAGTAGGTAATTTTTTATTTTTAACTTAAAGCCTTTGAAGTCTGGGGTAAAGCTCTTAATAGATGTCTCTTTGCATCAGTTGCTGAGTCCTACAATTAGTATGAAATGGGTAGCTGGGAGAGATTTGTTTGCCCGGGACAGGGGGCACGGTGGCTAATGGAACACCCAGAGATACAAAGCAACACAGAGCTTTATATTAGGAAAGCCACAACTTGTAGCACTTCAAGTTGATCCAGACAAGTCTGATTTTATTAACTAGCCTAAGTAACAAAAATACTTTCCAGTGTGAATCTAAAAAGTGATCTGTCAGGCCTTTTCCCTTTGTAATTATGAAGTGTGAATCAGATGAACACGCACCTGGTTGTCAGTGCCCCTTCTCAATGCAGAAGCTGGCAATGGCTTTTATTTTGTGTTGAACAGGTAATTCCTATAACATACCTATTCGCCTGTGGATCCTGGATTCTCATCCCTTTGCTCCACCCATTTGCTTCTTGAAGCCGACTGTGAACATGGGCATTTCGGTGGGAAAGCACGTTGATGCTAATGGCAGGATTTATTTGCCCTACCTGCAAAACTGGAGCCATGTAAGAGGTGGAGTGGCTGACAGGGGAGGGAAGTCTTGGGGAATAATGCATGGTGTCACATGGAGGTCCATGGGGAGGAGTGGGTAGGGTTGGGGGCTTTTTATTTTCTGCATTTTTTTGTTAATTGTAAATACGTAAAAATTATTCAAAGAGAAGCAGGATGTTATGTGTTGAAATTACCAGCTTTCAGTCAATCCAAAGCAATCATAAGGGAGGTTATAAAAGGTTGTAAAGAAAATTACTTTAAGCTGAAGAAAAAAGAGACTGCCTTTGTTATAAAGCAGTGTAAGTCTCCTGATACTCGTTCCTTTGTTGCTGTGAATAGTGAAAAATAATACTACACCAACTGAGTATCCTTCAGCAAAGTTCAGTGGAAGCTCTTACCTTCGGGGTATGTCTCTTTCAGCAGAACTCTGAATATTAGTGTAGAGATTCAAAAACCAGGGCCATTGCTAAAAGGTTTTATGCACTGTGTTAAATAACTTACTTAAGTATGACTGCCAGGCCAGTAAAAATGATTTAATGAATGCTAGTTTTCTGAAATGGATGGGATACTTTTTACATTATTGATTCAGAAATCCCTATGGGAACTTCTACTGACTTCACTGTGTATTTTGCCCAAAGGAGGACTGAACTGCAAAACTCTGGATGCTTAAGACTGAAGACTGAACTATCTCTAGCTGTGATTTGTCTTGTTTTTAATATTGGATGTGGCTGTATCAAAGTTTTCCATGTGTTCATGGATGTCTTCAAAAACTAGTTACACTGATAATTTCAATTCTGTAATTCCTTTTTGTTAAATTCCTTTTAATTCCTACTCCTGTTTGGAAAGTATCTTCTCAAAAAATGCTGCTTTTCAATTTCCCTTGACAGTGTTAAGGGTGTCAATATTTATCATTTGATCAAATGTTGTATAGCTATGGTTCTTTGTGAGCTAGTGGAGTGTATAGTGATACCACTATGAAATAACTAGTGAACTGTCTCGTCTTCTCTATTGCCAAACTTCAGCCTAAATCTACTGTCATTGGATTAATCAAGGAAATGATTGCAAAATTTGAGGAAGAGCTCCCTCTGTATTCACTGTCATCTGCTGATGCGGCCAGGCAGTCGGAACTTCTCTCCTACATTGCGAAGATTACTGAAGGTGTGGATGTTTTCCTATATTTGTAATGTTCTTATAAAAATTACGTTTTATTTATTGCTGTTACTTGATATCACAAAGATGCCTACACAATTTTAATATCTGAATTTTTGATGTTTGCATGTCCACAGTGTTTAGTATTTTCTCTGTATAATCAAAGTGCCTCTTTTGGAACAGACAGCTCAGATTCTCTTTGAGTAAGCAACTTCTTTTGGGTGTTTGCACTGAAAGATGCTGTAGACTTGGTACTGCAAGTACCAAGTACTGCAAGTACCAAGTAAAATTTCCAATTTGTTGGAAATTACTGCAGCAAAACCACGTGTGAGATCTTGTGGAAGGGAAATGTGATTTTGTTATAAACAAGTTGATTCTACCCAATCACAACCATTCATTCTCTCGGACCTCATTCACTCAACACTCTCATATCCACAGTCGCAAACCCTGAGACCCACCTGACCACAGTCACTGGTGTGCAACACTGAGGACAAGGAGTGCTGGCTGCTGAGTCCGTACCATGTTTCTTGGGTTCTTGCTCAGTGGTGACAAGCTGATTTTGGACTTGTCTTTTATACCCTTTGGGAGTGGATCTATTTGGCATTTTTGCCTCATTACCCATTGTAAGTCTTGGGCTAAATTCCTGATTTCACAGTTCTCATGTTTTCCTTATCTGGGTATTTTATGGCTCCAGTCCTGTTTTTCTTCATCCTGACACATTTTCTTCAGGTCATTCTTTTCTTCCTTCTTTTAGTGAAATCATGGATGGTGATCTGTGGTAACTAGTGCAAATCTTTCCCTTTAACCCTTTTCTGCTGTTTCTTCTGGCAATTATATACACATACACACTTGTGAGCACACGTGTGTGCACACAGTACACATTTCTAGGCAATCATTTTTAATGTTTCTGTTACAAATCTCTCTGCATTATACTCAGATGAGAATCAGTGTGTTACCATTAGCATTGGCTAAACAATCTCAGATCGTTCAAATGCCTTTTTGCGTCTCTTCAAAAATAGGAAATCTTTTTATGGCTTTTATGGCCCTGGAATATCTTCACACCTGTAAGGGTAGCTAAGGGAGCACTGCTTGTATGGTCTGAGTGTCTAGCTTCTTGCTATTGTTGCATTCATACTTTCTACTTAGTGAAAAAACATTCCTATCCAGAGAGGAATATTTGGGTTTTACACCTTGCGAGTTGTGGTGAATTTTCTGTGGTCAGGCTTAGCAGATATTTAGAGATGTTTATGTAATTTGGTTTAACTCTGGCACAGCTGTGATCCTTTATGAAGCAGCAATACTTTTATTGAAACGGTGTGGACCAGCACTTCAGTTTGCGGTTTTTCTTTTAATTGTAGGGGAGACTGACATGAAATCAAAGAGTAAAACCGATGGAGACAAAAATGACAGATGTTTTAACAAAATTACAGTTGTTGGAGCTGGAGATCTTGGCATTGCATGTGTGCTAGCAGTTGCAGCAAAGGTACATAATGATTATAAATAGCAACAGACCTGATGAGTAGAGAGGCTTCTAGTCTAGTTCTTAGCTCCAAGTAGATACAACTCAGCAGTTTTAATAGCCATGTCACTGCTTGTGTCATTTGCCTCTTTAGTTAACTTACAGACTCACAGAAGTGTTAGTTTCTGCCCTGTTTTCTCAGTCAGCTTTTTAAATACAAAGAGTTGAATATTGACTTTTCTTACTTGGAAAATCCTTAGTTAAATGATTCTTGCCTCAGTGGTAAGTTCTTCCAGCTGGCATCTTCTAGTCCCCTGGAAAAAGATAGTCTGTAGATGATCTGTACTTCTCCATGGCTTATATGCTCAGAGACAACAGTAACTCAACATTTGTAACTGCCCAGAGATGGTTTTGTGAGGGTTTTATTTGTTTTGTAATGTGTTACTTTGCAATTAAACTCACGAAACTAAATTATTTTTCCTGTGATTTGACAGTAATTTTGGTTAGTAATTTTGTTTGGTTTATATACAGTACAACTGTACTGTACTGGACGTGGAGTAGTACTGGTTTTTATTCCTTGCCCCCACCAAAAAAAAGTTTTGGTTTGTTTTATTGTTGATCTGCATAATGTTTATTCTTATAGGGTGCTGCAGACAAGGTGGTTCTTTTGGACCTTTCTGAAGGTGCAGCAAAAGGAGGGACCATGGACTTGGAGATCTTTGCTCTGCCGAATGTGGAGATCAGCAAAGGTATTAGATGTCTCTGGAATGGGAACGAGCACTGCTCTGTGTGTGCTTGTGCCTCTTTTAATGAGAGCAGGACATCTTGATGCTGCAGTTCAGCCTTTAGGACAGCTCTTTGTTTTGCGTTCAGAATTCTATGGAATGACGTAAATTTTAAAACGTATTTGCTTTATATTTTCAGATTTTTCTGCTTCGGCTCATTCGAAAGTTGTGGTACTTACAGTTAATTCTCTGGGTAACTCTCAGACTTACCTTGATGTCATACAAAGCAACGTGGACTTGTTCAGAGGAATTATCCCTGCAATATCACACTACAGTCAGAACACTGTTCTCCTTGTCGCTTCTCATCCAGGTATGTTGGATGTTCTGTCCCTCGGCTGGCTTTCTCTGTGGCCTGTTTTAACATACAGTGAGCTGAATATGCTCACGTGGTCAAAAATCCTTGCTCCTCTGAAAGATGTTTTCCTTTTCAGCTTTGAGCAGGACACTGTCTTTGAGGGTTTTTTCTTTACTGTTACCAAGATAAAAGAAAATAGTATTCTTTGTTTGTATAAAAGGTATGTACTTCTATATGTCTCAGTGTATAGTGTCATAGATACGTGACTGTATCTACAAGATTAGTATCCCTTAGCTATTGTCTTGTCAGTTCTGAGTTTTATGTATACGTTTCTCTGGTGCAGTAAGGATAGACGCATGTATGTTGTGTACCATATGAGCAGACTCACAGACTACTAATGTACATAATAGAGTGGTGATAGTAAATATTGCAGCGGTGTTTTGATGCAAAGTTTGAATCTGTTTGGTCAGTGATGCTGTAAACTAAGGCAAAGCAAAAACACTGCGGAAAAGGGAAAGAAGGAAGCGTGAGCCTCTATGTCCTGTAAACGCATTGAAGACAGCCCTTCTCTGGCAAGACAGCCTCTTGCCTTTCCTATCATTTAGAGCTGTGGAGATGGAAAAGAGAGAGATTGCCAGATGAAATTAATCACTGGCTGAATTAAATTTAGAATAATGTGAGATTTTTGGTAGAGGGAAGCGTGGTGACTCCTGAAATTTCACTTGACTTCTCTTAAAACTTTACTTGGGCTGTCAGTTTTCTTCGCTTCCTCCCCACCTGATCTGATGTTTTAGGTTGAAATGGACCACTGATGTGTTCTTACACGCTTATACCTTTTTTAAAGTAAACAACTTGGTCCTGAGTTTTTCATAATCTTGAGTTGTAGTTTGCAGTTGTGTTGAATTTTGAGTGGTTCTTCATTGTCAATGTATTTTTCTTCCACCTGTAGTTGAAGTAATGACATATGTGTCCTGGAAGCTGAGTGCATTTCCCAAAAGCAGAGTTATTGGAGTAGGTGCCAACCTAGATACCGAGAGATTTCAGTATATACTGACAAACCTTTTGAAAGCACAAGTGCCAGCAAAAGATGCTTGGATTATTGGTGAACAAGGGGAAGACAAAGGTAAAGGGATACTTTATTACGACTGAGTATATAATGTCCTGGCAGTGCTTAAGTAATTGACTAATGAAAGAATAATTAAGAAAAGTAATGGAAGTAGTCATAAGCAGGGTGGGAGATTTTCATAATAATGGTTCTAAATAATACAGTTTGGGTTGGTGGTCAAGACTGTAGTCCTGGAGTGGTAGCAGAAGTATTCAACATTTTTCACAGTAAAAAAAATATACAGAAAATACAACCTCAAATGCTTTTTATTTAGTATAACATTATAGGTCAGAGGTACTGAAAGAGAAAGGAGATGTGGTCTAATATGTGGTAGGTTACTGCTAGTGTAAGAATTGGTATGTGTTACTTCATTTTTAAGCAAGTTTCTCCGGCCAGGTGCTACTGCAGAGTTTATTTCAGCAGTCAGGGAACCTGAAAATGTTACCAACTACATTTGGGTGGTTGTAGGG
>NW_010433787.1:0-4340 GCF_000710305.1 Buceros rhinoceros silvestris | reverse complement strand
TAGGGAAAGGAATGTTTAGAAAGCTTGAATTTAAAAAAAAAAATTTATTGCTTCTTTTTCTTCTCCTCACCTTATCTGGCACCTTTTTTAGTCACTGTTTAGATGTGCATTTAAATGTTGTTTGTTTCTATTTAGTACCATCGTGGACCAATTGTAATTTAGGTGCAAATCCAAAGGAAGCAATGACTGCTCGTAACTCAAGGGAAACAGTGGCTAACAGGTAACACCATTATAATCTTAAATTTTTTTTCTTCATGTTTAGGCTCTTGATATTTGCAGAGTTTTTTCCTTCAGCTCTTTATGAAGAGGAAGAAGTTTGCTGTAAAACATTCACACACTGAGTTTATAGGAAATTGTAGGTCTGGTGTCATTTGCTTGTATATATTTGTATGTGCCCACTGTTTTTCTGAAGTTCTTGATAATGTGACGGTCTAAAGACAAGCCAAGCTTTGTGGAATATACACTGGAGTATTAGAGCTGCCAGTTCAATTGCGTGTTTAAAAAAGAAAAAATAGAGAAGCCTTCAAGCCCTCTGACAGCAAAGAGAATTGTTACTAGTGTGGGTAAAACGTACATAAATTCTTTAAACCAATTCTTAATTCCCTTCTGCTGTTTCGCAGGACAGACAATCATGTTTTTATAGTACACTTTGCCGGATATGGTACACTTAATCTGCCTTTTGGGTTTTAAGTATAAACCAAAATGGTAATGATCAACATCTAAACATCATGTTTTTCTGCTTTTCCTGGTGCATATAGAGCTATGGAAGTTCTAAAGGGAAAAGGTCAGAGATCTTGGTCTGTCGGGCTCTCTGTTGCTGATTTGACTGACAGCATACTGAAAGATAGAAGGAAGGTTCATTCTGTATCCACTCTGGCAAAGGTAAATTAGTATCTTTTGGTTGGCACTGTAATTGTGTTATTTATGCTGGATGTGACCACTAATTTTAGCAGCACAGACGTCTCACGTCAGGGAACTGTTCTGAAGTAGCACTACTTCTGTTACGTTCTTCCAACAACAGTTTTCAATTCTAGTCCAAAACTGAGCAAAAATCAATTATTGCATTAATCTGAAACCAATATTAAAATTGGATTATTCTCCCCAAAATGCAAGAGGACAGAGGGAAAATACGTTCAAGGTTGCTCCTCCAGGAGACCTGGATTTGGCAAATGAAGAGAAATGAGTCTGTCACAGTTTCCAAGTGCTCAGCATTGACTGTAGAATTTTCCAGGATCCAAGAGAGTTCAGTATCTCTTATCAAAGTATAAAATGCATTTTCTGCCAGTATTTTATTTGACCAGCTTTGAAACAGCTGCTTTTTTACTCCTTGAAACTTTACACTGAGGAGATGATTATGGAGCTACATATTTAACATAAAATTGTAGCCTGCACCTCATATAAAGTTTGTCCTAAAAGGCTTCATTAAAGCATTAAGTCATTTCACGCGAGGAAAGAAATCCATGTAGAAACATTTTCTTGTCACTGCTATTTACTGGCTTCAGAGGGGTGGTTTGCATATCTCAGTGCAGCTTATTCTATCAAGTATAGACATGCATCTAATGTCGTCACTATGTTGTCAAGTTTTTGGTTTTGACCTAAATGCAGATACAGAGGAGAGACTAGTCTGTTAAATTGCAGAGTAACTACAGAAGGTAAAATGCCCCACACAGGTCTTAAAAATAAACAAAATCTACAGTGTGAATTTGAATTATAGGGACATAAGTTTAATGGAGTCTCTCACAGAATGCATATGGTATCGATACTTGATGAATATTCCCTGGATAGCTCTATTGGGCTGTATTTTTAAATGTCTTTTGTTCAGTCCTAAAAGAACTAACGATACAGTACTGTCTAGTGTCCCTGCTTGTGCTAGCTAAGAAACTGGCAAAATGCTGTTTTGTAGTATAAACTTTGCCTGCCTGATAGAGGTCTGATATACATATACTGGGAAACGAACCATGCCACACTTGGAGTAAAGATTTTTTTTATCTGTATAGTACTATTTTATAGTCTGTAAACAGTAACCCATTGCACAGGATCTAAAATAATTGGAACTTCACCTGTACAAAACATGCCATGTACTGGAATATCCTTGCCTAACCAATCAAGTTGTTATTTTGTGTAGTTCCATGCTTCAGACAGAGCAGAACTAACTGTGTGACAGTCGTCTTTGCATGTTATTTTAGGGATGTTGCAATATAAACAGTGAAGTATTCTTAAGTCTACCCTGTATTCTTGGAACCAACGGAGTGATTGAAATGGTCAAACTAGAAGATGATCCACTGGTGCAAGAGAAGCTGCAGAGCAGTGCCGGATCGCTCCATGACCTTCAGCAGCAGCTGAAGCTGTAAGCAAGCAGGAGGGAAGCCACAGCGTCTGCTGCCAGCGGTCAGAGGTGTGCTAGGCAGAAAGGGTTGTGTGGTGTGTATGGATTTCTAGATAAGAAGGTTTTTTACTGTACTTTGGAAAAGAGCTTTCTCGGTTTCGGTTTACATCCTTTAATACAGCACCGTGCAGTCATTTCTTATTTGTAAACTGCACTTTTGGTAGCCAAAATGAGGAGGGTAATGTGCAAGAGTGTTTTACCTAAATTCAGGTGACTTTTGCCTGATTATAGCCTGATTCTTGGGTTTTTCTTAGCTTGCTGCCCCTGATTAGGACACAGTCTAGGAGAGTGGCTTGGCCAGCTCTGCAGAAACTCCTGTGTGCAGAGCCCTCTAGAACTCTTCCTCCTGTTTTTTATATGCTGCATCAAGGGCTTGTCTAGAACATGGTCACACTCCCGCTCCTCCGGGCACGGTGGGATGCAGTTCCATAGCTCGACCTTTCATGCCTGTCGCAGGTGCTCTTATGCCAATGGACTCCTGCTTATGATGGAGGGGAAAAAGCTAAAGGCAAGATGTTAGCAGCGTCCTCCAGCCCTGAGGTACTGGCTGTGACTTCCTGTTGTATGTTTGATGATCTCTGAGACTTGCTGGTCCTAACTGGTCTGCTCTTCCTTTGTGAGGATGTTCGGAACGCTAAAGCATCTGCGGCCGTCGGCATGCACACGCAACACTTGTACCCTGCGCAGCACTAGAACCAGGGCTTCACCTGAAGGGGAGGGGAGGGGAGGGGTGGCCCTCAAGCGAAGAGTGAAATTTGCCAGGGAAGTCAGGCAGAGGCATCTGCAAGTTCAGGCCTTGATCCAAAGGCAGCGGATATCAGTGAGCTCTGCATCAGCCCAAGCTGCTCGAGAAGGCAGCAGAACTGGAAATAGCCCTCCTCAAGGGAGGCCAAGGATGTGGTGGAAAAGCAGGGTGTGGGGTTTTTGCTCAATCAAAAAGCAGATGTTGTTAAGATAATGGTTTTCTGGGTTTTCTAACCTCTTGACTCGCTGCACTGGTAACAGACTGTATTCATCTCCATTATATCTCAGCACCGCGGTGCAGGCAGAGGAGATGTGAGCTGGGAACAACAGTCCACCATCACGTTTTGAGGTGTGACGGGGTAGGTGCTGCTGAAGCTTCCTAAGCAAAAGCAGGATCTGTGTCAGAGCAAAAGATTATTCCTTTGTGCATTCTGGTTATATCTCACAGACCCAGAATTCAGAGTTTACACTCTCAGAATTAAGTGAAAAATAGAAAGGGAAAAACTCTTCAGCAATTCTGTTTTTTTTTTTTTTTTTTTTTTCCATGGAACTCTCAAGTTTCCATCTCCATGGTTGTCAATAATAGGACAAAACTAGTGACAGCTGCAGGTGACCAGCTTAAAGGGAAAAACTCTTCAGCAATTCTGTTTTTTTTTTTTTTTTTTTTTTCCATGGAACTCTCAAGTTTCCATCTCCATGGTTGTCAATAATAGGACAAAACTAGTGACAGCTGCAGGTGACCAGCTTCACTGCTCTATTAAAAAACCAGCCCACACAAATGCTGGACTTGGGCTTTGGTTATTTTCCCTTACTTTGGAAAAAACAGCATAAAATGATTACATTCTTATTTACACAATTATTGTTCTTCACTGTGTGGTATCTGTTGAGCATTTATTCTCACACGAATAGCTGAGGTGTTCATCTGGGGTTATTTACTCATAGTTCTAATCGTAAAAGGCTGCACACTTTAGTTCTAGAGCTTATGTTATGGAATGGTTCTTCTTGGCTTGTCACTCTCACGTTTGTGTTTCCCGTGAGAACCAGCCAGCGTGGGGGAAATGGCCCTTCGCAGTCGGGCGGGACACCCCTCCCCTGGACCCCCCTGAACAATAAACTGCCCCGCGAAGGGTTTCTCGGGCGTGCTGTGGAGTACTTCGGATACGCGACGTCCTGCTGGGGCGCGGTGTCTCGGAGGGACGGCTGCAGGGGG
>NW_010433786.1:10938-16911 GCF_000710305.1 Buceros rhinoceros silvestris | reverse complement strand
GACGAAGTAGAAGATCAGGAATAAAGTTAAGCCTGGGAATAAGGGTGGACTGGGGGTAAGAAGTTTTAAGACTTGGTTTTATTTCTCATTATTCTACTCTGATCTGATTGGTAATAAATTAAATGAATTTTTCCCCAAGTCAAGTCTGTTTTGCCCATGATACTAATTAGTGAATGATCTTTCCCTGTTCTTGTCTCGACCCACAAACTTTTAATTGCATTTTTTCTCTCCCAAATCCATTTGAGGAGGGAGAATAATAGAGCAGCTTTGGTATGGACTTGTCATCCAGCCAGGGTCAACCCACCACCTTGGGACAGGAACTCAGAGCAGTGGTGGAAAAGGAGCTTGTTAAAGATGGAGGTTCAGTGTCTCAAAACCACTAAATATATAGGAAAATACCCATCTCCAACAGTCAGAAGTATCTGGACTGTGTCAAACTTTTCTGCACTGAATTGATAAATCTTTAGAATTTCTATGCATACTTTCCTGTTTTCAGGGAGTCTTGTCTAAGGTACCATGACTGAAGACTGGTATCCTGTAATTTCCATGTTTTTATCTAAAACCAGATGGCCAACGCCTGTGTTCACCCATGCAGAGAATTCTGTGACCAGCAGTTCCTTGCAGCTTGGGAAAAGAAAAAGTTCTTGGACTCTGGAAGCTTTGGAAAGTCTGAAATATGATTCCAAATGTCCACCCCAACTTTCTGCTATTGCTTCACCCATAGTAGAAGCAGGAAAGGAAAACACTGTCTTTCCTTAACTACTCTGGTTTGCACTCCAAGATATCAACTTAAATTGCTGAGGCAGGTGAGTTTGCTCTAGGTATATACTCCTGCCTGCTACTCCTGTTAATTAGGTAGTACTCTCTGGCAGAGGGCAGGATGACCAGCTGGAGGAGACAATAGCCTAAACTACATAAGAGCAGATGACCCTGATTTACATGAGTCAAAACAGATCAAATAAAATTCTGCAGAGCCTATATGAATCCCATCGTGCTGAGAAAAGTGCTTTTGGCTGCAAGTGGCTTGAGTTTCCTGGGTATCTTGAAATTTAAAATGATCCCTTGGGTTTAGCTGAAATAGTTTGTATGGTCTTTTTTTGTTTTCAAGTCAAAAGAAAAATTTGTTTTAGATGTTTCATAAGTATGCACCAGGATAGGATATTGCTGATCTGTAATAAAAATTAAATTTAAGTTCCTGACACAAGAAGAGGAAACTGACATTTTAGCTATGACATTTGCATTTCCCATTTTTTTCCGGTTTGTTTGGTGTTTTCTGTTTTTTTTAGTTTCTTCTTTTTTTTTTTTTTTGAATGCTTTAGTATTTGTTTTGGATGCTGATATCGTGCTATCTTTTGCCTAATTTGATTTACAATAAAGCATTGCATTTATTGTACACAGTAGCAGAAATGCTGTTTACTTTGAACACTTTGTTGATTGATCTCCCTAGAAAATGATGATTCTAAATAAGTTGAAGTGTACTGCTTTGTGCAACAGATATCCTCATTCAATTGCATTAAAAAAACCCAGGAAACTGAATTTTACAACACCTTCAGACTTTGAAAATAACAACGCAAATATTTACCTTAAAAATATAAAAGAGATTGCCAAAATCTCCAATCTGGTTTAATGTAATTCTAGTGGGATCCATTCCACAGGTTGAACATCGGTTTAATGCTGCTAGCGAAGAGCTGCTTTTGCCAAGGTAATGCCAAAGGGAACAGACGTGCACCCTCTCCTCCAGAAATTGCTAGCAAGTGAGCATGGCTGGAGCACTGCGGGACTTCGGTGGTTCCCACTCAGCCAAAATAAACATTAGAAACACTCACTGTAGAATAAAAACAGCACTGAGCGAACTCCAGGTTAGCACGACATATGGTGTGTCCTTACTTTGCTCTCTGTCTCTCAGCTCTGCTAACTTGCCTGCTGCTGGAGCCTCCTCCTTCAGACCTATATCTTGGCTACCCGACCTCCAATTTTTTCCCCTTCTGTCATCTTCAGTGAGGAGCAAATCTACCAGACACCATGACTGCACTGCACTAAGAGCTTGAAGCAGGCTCTCAAGTTCTCTTCTTCTGTCAAAGCCCTAAGGCGCCCAAGGTAGAAGTGCAGGAACAGGGACCTCTGTGAAATTCTTCAGGCCTTGAAATGGGAATCATCATCTAGAAGTGTCCACCTCTATTTATTATTGATGGAGCCTAGAGTACCCATTTCTAAGACACATTCAGAGTTTCACAGGTCAAGGAAGGCTGTACTTGCATTCATGAAGCTTTGGTCTGTTATTTTGAAGACATTCAATGGTCCATGGGAAAAGTTGCTTAGTTCCAAAAGAGGAAACTGGATATTCCTGTCTTCAGAAAATATGAGTTTGTGCTAAACTGAGCACAATGTGGGCCTGAGCTGGTTTAGATATCTTGATTTTCCTTAATTTATTAAAAATACATAGAGGGAATGAAACATAAAATTCTAGTTGATGATACTTTTATCTGAAATAACTCTGTTTAAATAATAAGCACATAGCAAAAGATAATTTATTTTCAAGATCTATTTTTCAACTTCATGCCATACAGAGAAAAGTCAGATTTGTAGCTTCACAGCTGTTCTGGGAAGGCATTTAACTCAAGTACTTGTTATTTTTCTTTGAGTTTTGATAACCATAATGAAATAACTGTATCCAACTTTGTAATAATTTCTCTCTTTAATTTTGCATCACATGCTTAGGCTAGAAAATCTTATGGCTGTGAAGGCTGAGAGAAAGTTTAAGAAATGCTCTATTGATCTGAAACGGCAACACCACCATAACCAATCTTTGTCAGCTTTGCCATTGGCAGAAGATCAAGGCAGATTAATACCACGTTCTATTAAAACAGTCAGAAATGGCAACACCATTGGAACAATTAAAAAAACAAATAAAAAACCGCTGACAATACCAGAAGACCCTAGATGTCATTTTCAGAAACTTCAAGAAATATCTAAATGTGTCCTCTCCCAAAAGTACCATGATATCTCCATTGCCTGCATTGTCATCAGACATAAAATCAGGGCCAAAACAAGGATGCAGTGGAGTAATTTCACTAGGGTCTGTGTGAGTGTAGTCCTTGTGTGGGTCCAGCTCTGCCTCAGCAGAAAGGGAAAGGCTGACAGTGCGATACAGCTGCTCCTCAAGAAACTGGAAAAATGGCAAAGCATCTAAGGGACAGTGGCATCGCTTTCCTGGGACGCTGGTAAGGACAAGGCAACATAGATTTGAAGCAGAGTCAAAGAGCATGTCGAGTAGTGCAGACCTGTGTCCTCGGCTCATGGAGGAACTCATTTTTAAATGACCCCTGATTTTTCCCTTTGCAAATGTCTACACTATTACTGGCTTTTCAGAGGAAACTGAGGAACTAATACAGAGAGTTCTCACCCTCTTTAGAGTTACTGTTTCAGGCTGTCTATAGATACCTGGAGCTATTTCTGGGGAGACCTTACAGGGGCCTTCCAGTACTTAAAGGGGGCCTCCTTAGCAGGGGGTGTGGTGATAGGATGAGGGGCAATGGTTTCAAACTGAAAGAGGGTGGATTTAGATTAGATATTAGGAAGAAATTCTTTACTGTTAGGGTGGTGAGACTCTGGAACGGGTTGCCCAGAGAAGTAGTGGATGTCCCTTCCCTGGAAGTCTTCAAGGCCAGGTTGGATGGGGCTTTGAGCAACATGATCTAGTGGAAGATGTTCCTGCCCTTGGAAGGGGGCTTGGAATAGATGATATTTAATGTCCCTCCCAACACAAACCATTCTATGATTCTGTGATTCTATGATCTTGGACACTCCTTGCTATGGCACCTGATTCTCCATTTGAAGGTGGCTTTTGCTTTTGTTACAGCTAAAAGTTTGCTTAGACTTGTTTGTTAAAAACTAATTTTTTTAATTCTACAACATCACGTGCACTCATCCAGCAAAAGCCAAGCTAATGGTGAGACATGATGCGATAAGATGGGGGGAAGAGAACGGATATGAGAGATACAATGCCACAAATCTAGCTGGAGATCTTCAAGAAAACGTTCCATTCAAATACCTTGTTGAGGGCACATGCTCTCCCCCTCCCCTGTCAAGACCATGGGAAAATAAGAGTTTTTTCAAGAATCGGGGGTTGGGTTTTTAGCTAAGTCTGTAGTTTCTCTTCAGGATTATGTCAGCCGTGTCAATAAGGGCCAGCTGCATGCTGTCTCTAGAATTCTTCATTTGCTTATTTATTAGTTATTTGAATCAGTGTGCTCAGAGAGCTGAGAGCCCCACAACAGGAGATACCTGCCACAGACATCTGCCAAGTGTTCTTTTTTCCTTTTTCTGCTGCTTCATAGTGAGATGCAGATGATGGAAAAACGGACCAGCTCATCTTGGCAGCGGGCAGTACTGCATTGCCATCTGCTGCAAAGTGAAAGGTGTTCCAGCATGGCTGCAGATGGCTGCAAGTTGGAGGACAAAATTACAGGAGGGGACTTACGATAGGTATTGAAGGAAAGGAGGCCCGCAGTGGGACTGGTGAGTTTTGGATCACCGTTTGTTGCTAAATAACCGGGGTAAATGCAATATGCCTCATGGCACAGGAGATATCTCTAATTTATAATTGCATTAAGGACACCTCTAGCGGCGGGGAAGCATCATTTCCTCTCAGCAGGGACAGAGTGGTGGGAGTTTCTACTCCAGTTGGAGAGCTATCCAGTTGAAAAAAAGAACACCACAGTAGGGAAAATAGTACAAAAGTATCTAGAAAAGATTTCTTTTCTTAAGCGATCAAAGTTGGACAGAACCAGAGATCATGTTCCATTAGGAACAAACGGTGTTATTAGTCCCTCTCCAGCTTTCCAGCTGGGTTGCTGAGTGTCAAGCTGATAATTTTTGTATTCTTCTCCAGGCACAGGATCAGGGTCATCTGAGTTAGATATGGCACAGCCATGTAGTAAACTCTTCCTCCAGTGAAACTGCAATCTACATAGAAAAGGTAAGATAAGAGATGGAAAGAAAAGCATCTGGACCAAGCTAACACTGATGCTGAGGGTTGGAACTGGCAACCTAGCTAGGGTTCTAGCACTAGCATTAAGCATCTAGAACTTTATCTAGGTTTCAGCATTTAGCACTTCATGCTGTCAGACACGTTGACATTCCTTCATATTCTCAAGGACCACACTGTGTCTGTAGCAAAAAAGAGTAGCAACTGTGTGCTTGCATTCCTCTACCCACTTTTGGATTTATTCTGTGGGTGAACAGATTGCTCTGTCCAGAGTTTTTTTCTAATACTTTTTCATGACCAATTTTTCTCTGCATCCCCCTGAATTTCTATTCTCCTGCCTGTTAAGCTTTTACCAAAACCAGGATGCAATTTTCAAGTCAGATGTACATTCTTCATGTATTTTCTTTTTTTTCTGTTAAGAAAGGAGAAACAAGTTTCAGACTATCAGTCTGAAGACTCACAGTCCCCCTATAAAGAAGCTCTGAGAGCTCAGGGCCAAGTGCTAGTGGTGGAGGTGTGTTTATTGTCTTTCATTGAAAGATTCTTACACATCAAAGTGACTCAGACACAAAGAGAAGTAAAAGCCAGAAGCATAAGTTCACCTTTATAAGCTTATACAGTATCTTAAAGAGTGTCATTTGACAGAATTATAGATTAGAATAATCTCCTTCCTGCTGCATGCTGCAAAACTGTGCTGTGACAGCTGCAAGAGTCTCTGCCAAAGGACCTGCAAAAAATGCAAGAGGAACAGTAACAGATTATCATAAAGATGCATAAACCAGAAACCCAAGCAAAATAAATTCACATACAGTAAAAGTTATCTGAACCTGTCATTCAGAGTTTGTTTTTTGCCTTCAAAAGCAGCAACATAGTCACTGTTTTACTGATTTTGGCCCATTTCCTGATCAGCCATATTCTCTGCAAGACAGAATTTTTTTTTCTTTTTTTTTTTTGGGGGGGGGGGGGGGGGGGGGGGAGGGGAAGAG
>NW_010433786.1:0-10892 GCF_000710305.1 Buceros rhinoceros silvestris | reverse complement strand
GGGGGGGGGGGCGGTGGAGGAAGAGAAAATTTGCCATACTGGATCAGATCAATGAACTGTGAGAAGCGACCTCTTGCCTTTATTCCTGGCTGGTGCTTGATGCTTTGGTAAAAGCCCCTCCTTGACTTATTTTCCCAGCCAAATATGTAATGATGCCGGTAAGAGACATACATTACTTCCAGAACCCTCCAGGGAATCAGTGCAAACCATAAACCATGAGGTGTTATTATCAGTATGTTAGATGTTAAAGATACAGCTGCAACAGTCAGACAGAGCATCAGCCAGACCTTGAACACACAAGAATTATTCCACCGATGTGACCCACTGCGGAACTATCCATGACTCTATGGTGGTTAAAAATCATTCTTGTGCACAAGGCTTATGAATCACTTGAATGTCCTTTAAATCCTCAAAGCAGGGATTAAGTAGGACTTAAGAGGAACATATGACTTGTGCTCATCCTCAATACAGTGTTGACTTTCATCTTATTGGAAGAAATAGCTCCTTTGATTGTTCTGTATTTACTGGGTGTTGATGTCACTGGATGTCTCCATGGTTCCCCTGACTACAGTAAAAGAGCAGTCTGGTCTGCTCGTACAGCGTTTTGGCAAAGCAGGATTCCATCTGGACGGGCCCTCCAACCACTGCTGTAATAACACATAACAGTATTCTGATCAATACTCCAAGTTAAAATTCACAGATTCTTCATTTTGCTGGCTAAGTAAGTAGTCCTTTGTTCTTCATGAGCTAGTTGGCAAAGCATATCTTTGCATATCAAATTTGATTTCTGTTCCGTCTTGCCATATACCACTTCCTCCTTAATGAGGGTTCTCCTTTATCTCCTTCAGCTGATTGTTTCCTCTAATTTGGCAGCAGAAGGGTCAAAGTTCTGCTCCACACACTAATTTTCCAGCTGGTAGCAACCCAGCGAGATATGCATAGTTACAAGTGACGGGGTGTTAAAAGGGTGACTTTTTCTAAATAAAGTTAACTCTAAAAAATGTACAGTTGTGGATAATCTGAAACTACTCACAGTTTGTGGTAAATGCAATAAACTGCAGTGGTCAATTAAAGAAAGATTTGGTTTATGCTAAAATACTTTATTTTTACACATTTTCTTCTTCTTCTGTACCATTCCCCATGATCAGTTGCTATATTCAATGCCTTTTCAATGACTACTTTTTTTCCTGTAAGATACCCAAACACAGACCTGGTGTTAGAGATAAAGATATCATCCAATATCACATCTCAATGGTTATATTTCTATTTCTTTTTATTAATCAAACAAAATGACATAATTACTTTTCTACTGCTTTGCTGTTGTAGGAAAATGACCTCACAGAACTATGCTCAGTGACCTAATACTGGCCTATTTAAAACTTTCACAAGGAAACCTGAAATCTGTCCATAGATATGCAAGAGGTAGTTTGTGAGTTCTGTAAAATTACAATCAAGAGTAAAAAACCTCCTATTCATTCACAGTGGAAAAAAATTATGAACTTGCCACGTATAAAACACGCCAAGACACAGGAGGCCTGGGTGGTGAGTATCTGTTCTTGCAGCTAGGACGGGTGCCTTTCATTTCACCCTGTTCATGGAAGGCTCTGGGGTCAATGTGTTGGCTTCTGAGGACAGAGGCAAGCAGAAGGTTTTTGTGTTTAGGCTGTATCGATGAGGATAAGGGAAAGCAAAGGTTATGACTGGATGACCGGCTCTGAATCCAAACGAAGGTACTGAGTGGGTTGAACATGGAACAAGGATTGTGCCTCACCAGAAAGCACTCCTGCAAGTTCAAACACTGGGTCACCTTCAGGTTTCAGGCAGACACCTAGCATCCTTCTACAAGTGGGCTTGACAGCTCCTGCCATGCGTCATAGTGGCTGAGATATTTACCCAGGATTAAGTTGCTGCAGTCCCACGTTGGGCAAGTGGCTTTGGCCAACAGATTACCTGTTCCAAAGAACCTCTCAGAGTGCAGGAAAAAGAAGATATTCAGTCAGACTGAGTAAGAACAGAGGTTTGATATTCTGACTCAGGTTTGGAGTATCCTAGTGCGTGTCTTTGCCTCTTATAATACACTGTTATTAGCAGAACATTTTAAAGTAGCTGCTGGCAAGACATTTTGCACTGTGCTGTTATGTTTGCCCTACAACATACATCTTGCTGTACTTACTGCTCTCTGTACCTTGTTGAAAGGCTTTTCCTGGCATGTCTTGCATTAGCAATGTGTTTGCTGCATAGTACAACGGGTTCGTTATCCTGGGATCAATCCTTAGACACTACTAAAGTCAGAAAATATCGCTGTACAGTGTTGAATACTAACTCATGGACTATTGCTTTGAGGCAATGGGACACAGACAGGAGGTAATGCAGATGAATGCCCTTTCTCTTTTTCTACACAATGCACAAGGATTTGAAATGTGGGACATAATGGGGAAAAGCTTTAGAAATTCCAAAGGCAAGCAATTTGTAAATAAATCAGCAAGTTGCCATGTAGGGAGGAAAAGATTTGTCTGAAGTGTAATGGTCCTGCTGCAATGTGCTCACTAAGCTCTCAGCGGCATTTTAAACATCATGAGACTTGATTTTGAGACTTCAAGGGAAAATAAATCATAAAAAGAGGTGCTCAGAACTCAAGTGCTAGGATCTAACAAAGCACTTAAGAAATACGACCAAAAGAAGGCAGACCGTTCTCTTCTGCCACAGATAGCACAGAAGAGGGGAGGCTCCGGACCTGCAGAAAACGAATAGGCTACAAACCTCTAGAGTCCAAAATAGACCCTGGCTAGACCTAAGTAGGACAAGACACAAAAAAGCAAGATCAAGAAGCTAAACAATAGCAGAGACCAAGGCACAGAAGAGATTGGACATTGATTGAGTTATAGTCTCTGAGGGGTGCCTAGCTGCCTTCCTTTTGGGCAAGACAGGATTATTTTGAAGCGCCTACAATCACCTGAGGACAAGGCTTCAAAGCATCTGGGTCTTTCACTTTAATACACAGTAGCTGCCAGTATTTTTGTTTATTCAATTTCCTTCTTTCTATATAAATAATTGCTTCTGCTTCACTTCAGCTGTCTCTCTAGTATGCAACAACTGTTCTCGCCAGGCAGGGCAGTAAGTACTTCAAGAAGAAAGCATCCTATTCCTGAAAGAGGACATACAACTGTGACTCTAAACTGAGGCTATAAGTATACGTTGGAAACACACCCTGCTAGGCGTTTGTGCTTTCTTGGCATGCTGATAGTAATGCAAGAGCTGCCAAAGCAGCTCTGCAAAACCACCTGCACTGGGAGGTTTCATTACAGAAGGACAACAGTAGTGGGGAGCATTTCCGCTCCTGTGCCATAGACACAGGCACTTGAACTCTCTGCTCAGCATTTTCTGCCCTAGTGTCATTCTTTGAAGATTTTTCAAGACTTAGAGCTGAGGCTGCAGATCCTGAGTCTCTCCAAGAGAGATGCAGCCCCTTGCTGCAGGGCTTTTGATTTCCCCTAGACCTTTCAAGTTGCTCCTCATTTCCTGTTCATGCTGCTATGCTGTGCAAGATGGTGATGATGTCTTCTGTGAGGTTCTGCCCTTACGTGGTCTTTGCTCAGGTTGTGTCAAGCCATTTCTCCCAGCTCTACAGATATCTTCAGTTTTCCTTTACCTCTGTTCTGTAACTGTGGTTATTAGCTATGATCCCTCCCAGATTACAGCTGCTTTCCTCTGGCCATCACCTATGCTGCTACTCACTGTCTTTCTTCCTATCTTTTCCACTCTGAACAGCAGCTGCAAATAACTGTCTCTTTTCTTCTTTTTTCTCTCTCTCTTTTTTTTTTTTTTTCTTGTGAGTGACTTGTTTAGTGTAGATGTTTCCAAAACCTGGCTGCTGGACTGCAACCCACCCCCTCCACACCTTCCTCTTCAGTCTGTGCATTCTTCGCTTTCCATCTAGTCTTAGGGGGTAAAGCAATGATGTGGCCCAGCTTGGCAGGTAAGGAACTTCCTGACGTTCTTGCTTTTGCTATCAGTCCCTCTGCTGTTTATGCTGCCAACTTTGTTTGCTCTCGCTCTTTTTCATTTTTGATACCCACGGCAAGACATCTGGTGCTCAAATCTGCCCTGTTAAGTGCTGAATCGTATAAATTCTGCTGTAGCAAGTCGTGTCAGTAAAGAGCGTGTTAGACATGTCATGCTGCAGAAAGGCATTGCTTGACTCCTGATCTGTTCTTGCCAGAGCTTTCTCCAGAGTCACCTCTCAGAAGGCAGACTGTCCATCTCCTGTCCTTACAAATGACTATTTGCAAAGGCATCTTGGAGTGGCAGAAGATCAGAACTCCTCAGTGTACCCTGCACACACATCACACTGGGTCTTATATGCTCTGCAATGCACATTGGTGCCTGGCCAAAGGAAATAGTTTGGCTTAAATAAAGCACCCTCTATCCCCAGGTATGAAGTTATTCATTTCCTGATGTCAGCTCTTATATCTACAGGGATTACTGCTTGTCCTGCTTTAAATAAAATCCCATCTTGCACATGTGTGCACACACACAAACAACAGTCAATCCTTTGCCTAGTAATAAGACAGGCGATGCCTGTGGTAGTTCTTCCTTCCAGTACAGCCACACACTCCGTGTATGAACTGTTTTGATGCCTTTATTGTCTCACCCAGACAGGAGCTTTCAGGAGCACTCAGCACTTCCTAGGATGCTTGCTTTCCACTGGAGCTCACACTGCATCTTTATGCCGTGACCCAAAGTGACACAATGGGATTGTCCCACCCTCCTGTGCCGGGGAGCAGCTCCATTTTTATTGAACTCCATATTGGTTGTGTCAGGGCTCCACCAGCGAGTACTCAAGGTGCTGACTTTGCAGTGATGTGGCTCCAAGCTTTCTGTGGCTCTATCTGTTCCAGGGGTTTATAGCAATTTGGGATGGGTTCCCTGCATTGTCTTGCCTTTACCCCATCACAAGGGGTTCTGACTGCTGCCAAATGGTGTCTCTGCATGTTAACTGCTTAGACAAATCTTGTGTCCTGAGAGGCGGGAGGATAAACAAGAAGAATCTAGTAGTTTATTTTCTCTATGAACCCCTAGAAATCCTTCACCACTTTTGCTCTAACATTTCTTTAGTGGCTTTAAATCTTTGGAAGTATAATTAGAAGTGCTCACAGAATTTCAGGTCACTCTTCTCTGCAAGCTTCAGCTTATCTGCAGGCTAATGTGCTGTTCTCAGCATCTCCCTTGGGCCAGTTAAAGTCTAGAATCATAGCTGGGCACTTCCTTTCAGTTACAGCAGAAAGTGCCATCAGCCACCGCCTTGGTGCCTGGGAGTCCCTCTACTGTGTGTTTTGGTTTCTGCTGGGAACATTGTAATAATGTCATGTTCCTGGCATTCACACGCTGTGAGGTGTGATAAAGGTTACCAGGAATCCAGTTCAAGATTCTGTCCTAACTTATAAGAAACACTGAGTACTTTTGAGTTTGATACATCAAATCAAGCCTGACTTCTGTTACTGCTAAAGACTGGTTGACTTCTCTCCAACCCCGTACACACTGATTTGACGTCAGTGCAGATTCTCATTTTGTAAAGATACCTGATGTTTTTCTTTTTTCTCTGTCACTGATTTATTCTCTGCTCATTTCACTGTAGGTCTCTTTACAGCTCTCCTTTACAGAGTTTTCCCTCAGTAACATTGAAAGTACCAACAGAGTTTCCTGTTTTCATAGCCTGAATGTCAGGTTTGTAGTCAGATTTTGAGGTAGGCATCAGTCTTCTTAAACTATAAGGCACTTTTGTGGAAGACTAAATGGGTCCCATGGGGACTTCTCCCTCTGCTCTCTCAGACTGCAGATATTCTAGTGGTGTACTATGTTTACCACATGGCTTGCTTAGCAATGGATGAACTTTCTGAATGTCCTTTATCATAAGACCCGGTGATAATACACCACATTTCACAGCAACTTACCAAGAGTTTGTCTTCACTGGCCTCAAAATAGTCTCAGTTTTAAATCATCTCCGTAAATTGTAAGTTCTACTACTGCAATCTAATGTTGCTGTTAATCAGTGTTCCTGGGGTTCTATTGCAGGTGACTTTGCAGCCCAGCTAAGAATAAATGTCTCTCTGATTCGGTGGGATAGCTGTAATTATGGCTATAGTAAGACTGGTAGATTATTCGGGCACCGTGAGTACCCTTAAATGCACTGATTTGCTAAGCCACTATTTGTTTCCTCAGAAAATTCAACTAAATGATGATGCTTGTGTTCATCACCACTCTGCCTTCATCCTCAAGCTTGGGGTTTCATAACAAGACTTGCTGGGCTGTAAGGACCACTACTTTCTGATTCCTCCCTGGGCAACTCAAGTAGAAATGCCATATGGGGGGGGGGTTTCTTTAGATATGTGACAGCTTTGTTGAAGCATCTTTCCTATAAGCTAGAACTGTCCTGCAATTCATCTCACACAGGAGAAACTTCAGTGTTCCCAAAGCTGATTTCTTGGCTGTGTATTACAAGGACCCACTGCCAGAAGCACTTTTTGCTTTCACAGGAACGTGCTTGCTCTGGTGGTGCTCTGTCCTCATGAGGTCTTCCCCTTCTCTGACAGCAGTACTTTGTGCAATGCTTATCCCCAGTGACACGAGGAAAGTTCAACTTCTGGTCTCTATACCCCATGATCAGCAGCATTCGTGAATGAAGTTCTTGCTCTGGTGCTTGTACAAGGTCTCATACTAAGTAATACACTCATGGTAAATCAAAAGCAGGTACTGTTAAGAAAGAAGCCATGTGTATCAAACACTTGAATATGCTCAGGTAATCACAGAAAGAAGCAGCTCTTGATAAACATTCAGGATTTCCTCTCCAAGTGCTGTTCTTGGTGGGAAATAAATGGGAAAGAAATAATTTTCAAGGACTTCATGCAGTTCTCAATGAAATATGCTTTATTCCTTTCACACTCCAGACCAATCTGCTTGAGCAGGAGGTTTTCTCAACATCAAGCAGCCAGTTGGACAAAACTCTGGGAAAGGAAATCTAGGACCAGGAAAGGAGGTCAGAGAAGGATGAAGTGACATTAAACCCATGACAATATTGTTGCTAAGCATTTTTAATTACATTTAATGTCAAAATGGATTCCTCCTATGGGCAAATACCCACAAGAGTTTGGTATTTTCTGTAAAGCAGCTGGGGCACTGTGGGATGGATTAGCACTTTGGCCTTCCTTTTTGTCTCATACAGCTGCTTTGGTGGAGGACAAAAGCAGGCTCAACCCTTTCCTAATACAGCATATTCTCTGTTCTGCTCTGCCCTGTCACCCTTCTACTGCCAAACCTTGCCCATATCCAATCCATAGATGTGGGATAAAAAGCAGCAAGGCAGCATCATCTTTTCTCTCCAGGCTGGTGCTAGCAGTAAAACTGTCATGCAAAGGCAGTTTCTGCTTCCTTCTTTGCAGGGATGCACTACCAAGCTCTCATCTTCCATCTGTGTAGCAACAGGTCTAGGTATACTCATTGCCTCTTTTGATCATAGAGAGCCCATATTTAAGGCTTTAAAAAGGAGCAGGAAAAACAACGAAATGATTTAACAAGAGGAAGCAAAAGTCATTGTCATCTGCCATCAGCTGTCGGTATGCTTTGAAGTATGAGATTTGATTATTTCAGTTATAACAATGCCTAATAACACTGCAGGATAGTAACAAGACTCATAAATCGGTATTAAAAGGCAAAAACCCTTTAAAAGATCTTTTATTCCTTTCAAGGAATAAAATCCAACTGTCAACACCACAAGCTCACCTTTGGTTCTACCTGTTGACTCCATTATGTAATGGACCATCACAACTAATAGAGTTTACGGACAGACCGTTAGAAACTGCCTCTGCAATGCAAATTCAGGCCAAAACATCTCCCTTCATGCATAGCATCCTCTGTCTCCAAGGCCATTAAACGATGTCTACAGTGACACCTGCACAACACGTTTGTGGGTTTATGCAGCTCTAAATGGAGCTATAATGTTACTAGGTTGTTTTCCAGGCTTGGAGGAATTGGGGCTACAATGCCTATGAAGATCCATAATGTTCGAACAACCAGGACATTACTTGCCACTTTGGATTTTGCAGCGGTTTCTACCACACAAACTGTCTCTTCATGTCCAGGAATTTTAGCATGCTGAGACTGTCACTCGCAACACCTACATGAATGATGTCATGCTGGGAATTCCACTCTGCTTCTGCATCCCTCGATTTCAAATCAATAATTTTCAGGTTCCCTGATGACAATGTTTAAAGCCTCTCTCACTGTGTAAAACCAATAGTTAATTTTTAATCTATCTTCAGATTCACAGTCATTCAATATAATTTTCCTTAATTCTTACAATACACTAAGATTTTTTATCGATAACTCAATTGTTTTTCTCTAAAAACAACAACAAAAAAATCTGTTCTTTCTCGCCGGGGGGAATCTTTAATTTGCCAGACTGAAACACAGAAGCCTGCAGTGTTCTTTACAAGGCAAAACCTCGAACTTGCAGAAACGGTTCCGCTTTTGCTGTGCTGACCTACCTCGGACACAAGGAGTCTATCAGTTCTGGTTGCCCACGAAAAGTTACATCAGCAGCCATAAAGATGGCAGCAAAGCTCCTCAACCTGTGCAACTCCGAATGCCTGCTGCTTCACCATCTGCTTGTGCTCATCCACACTACCACGCCAGGCTGGATGCACTTGCCACGGGGGAGCTCAAGTGGAAGCGTTTCTCATTGAGAATGGCTATCAGAGAGGGTTAACGTCATTCGCATTGCACTACCAGACCTACCACCACACAAAGCTGGGCTTTTGATTGTTTGCAACTTGTAGTTTCGCTATGAAAACTTTTGTTCCTAAATAGAACTTCTGAGTTTGATTCTTGGGGGGTATTGCCAGTTCAACTACAGGTGGTGGCCACTTTCCGTAATACAGAAAGTATGAAACGGCAGCCACCTGACTTCAAATTTGGCAGCAAGTTGGAGTCTCCTTCCATTCCTCAACAATTAATTCAAGCTGCTTAGCACTATAATTTGTAAACACATGACCTCCTTGCAAGCCCTAGTTTTACTCGTCATTTGTCCATGTACCTTAATAAGATTTTCACTCACCCTACAGCTAATAGCCCGCTTTTCTTAGAAAGATACCTACCTTCCAGCACGATTGATTGTCAGTAATGTACGTTAGATTGGAATGAGAATTCACAGAGTTCAAAGCTATTCACAATGAGGAGGGGGGTAGCAATATTCCTGTTTGTCCTTTTGCTGCTCTGTAAGGTAAAAACAAAGGGCTCTACTATTAATATTTTTTTCCTGCTACCGGTGTACCCACAGCTTCCAATGAGGAATTGGGTTCTGCTGTGCTAAGATGGCCCTCAGGAACAACCAGCCTAAGCAGTTGTGACAGGCAAAGGAAGCACTTTTAGTGCTGTTTTTCAGATATAAAAGCAGAACATATAGATTTGCCTGCAATCATGCAGGAAACCAAGGGCAGAACAGCACCTTGAACTCAGGCCTCTGACTGTCAGATCTGCGTTTTCATCACACTCCTGAGCGCATGTATTTGTCTTTGAACTAGTAGAGGGGAATAGAACACTGCACCAGAGGCGGGTGAGTGCTAGCTCACAGAGCTATTTCTGCAAAGCTGTTCCAGCAGCACTGAATGCAGAGCTCTCCGAATACTTTGCAGTCAGCTCTGTGCAGCATGTCAACCAGGCGTGGAATTCACTGCCATAAGAGGATGTTGAGTCAAAGGCTGTGGCTGAGGTTCTTGAAGGGTTGAAAAACAGCCTGGTTAGTTTGAGAGTGCCTTTTATTTTTTTTTTTTTTTTTTTTTTTTTTTTTTGGAGGTGGGGGAGGAGGGGGTGATGGTGATTTTTCTGTACGTGGTCTCATGGTCTAGGGCTGCTGGGTCCAAGACTGGGTGCTGATGCAGAGCCTCTAAAGTGTTAGACATAAAATCAGTGTGATTTTCACCAGGAGAGGCCTTTCTCTTTTTATTTAGTGTTTTGATTGTTTTGCCCAGGAGTGGCAGAAAGAGGCTTTTCTCTTGCTCAGAACTTCACCAGAAGTTTCTCACAACTTTCAGCATACGTGACACTCACTGAAAACGGGAAGAAAAAGAAAAAAAAAAGAAAAAGCCTATAGTAGGCTAGACAGGAAATCTGTTTTTCTTTGCACTTTTGTTTCCACCAGGGCTGGCGAATGCACTGTGCAAAGTAGCTGTGATTACAGCACAGCTAGGACTAGAGAATTTTAAAATTATTTGTACTCCAGCAAAAAACCCCAAACCACACCACCATCAAGAAAATCCCACACCAAAACAACAAAACATGAGGATAAATAAGGGGAATTGAAAACAGAAACTATCTGTGAGGTCAGGTGGTTAAGTGTATTTGTACTGCCAAGGTGGTGATCTTAAGTGAAGATAATGTATTATGCAATGGAAAGCTAATGAGACCAGGTCTGTTAAACACAGGCTTGGTGTTACTTATCTCTGGAATGCTTCAAATTACACGGGCCCAGGTTGTATTTGATCACCTCTCTCGCTTTGACAAAGCGAGCAGCAGGCTCTTATATAATGTACATGATCATACACTGTAGGGAACAATCCTGCACCGTCAGGGAGGGGAAGCTGATGACATAATGGGTCTTCTCCATCTCAAAGTTATGTGATTCATCAATTAAATTAATTCAGTGGGATAAAGCAGCATGAAAGGGCAATCTCCCTGTAATATGCTGCCTGCCGATTAACTCTTCTCTCCCAATTTCAGTCACACTGCTCGGGATCCAGCTTCCACCACGATGCCCAGGAGGCTCCGGCTGCGCAGCCCTGTCCACTACCGAGCCCAGGGGCTGGCCGGGGACCGGGGCCGGCAGCAGCGCCAGGAACCCC
>NW_010433785.1:2916-3935 GCF_000710305.1 Buceros rhinoceros silvestris | reverse complement strand
CAAAAAACCCAGCGGGGAAACACGACCCGCCCCGGGGGAGCCGCTCAGCCCCCGCGCCTGCGGCCAGCGCCGCAGCCACCCACCGCGCCGGACCACCCCGCTCACATGTCGCCCTCCGCCTGCGGCACTTGCTTGATCTGCCGGCTGTGGAGGACCGGCGGAGCCCCCTCCGCCACCTGCTGTAACCGCGTCTCCAGGGCGCTCCGCAGGTCATTCACCTTCACATCTGGGAGGGGGTTCAGGCCGATGAAGACCCCCGCCCCCTGCGCGGCTGCCTCCTCCTCCTCCTCGTGAGGCAGCAGGGCCCGTCTCCTCCGGCGCAGGTCCAGGTCCGCCTGCAGCTTCAGGTCCCGGTTTGGTTTGATGTCATGGTCCAGCTCGTTACCCTGGGCCGCGGCTCCTGGCTCGGGAGCATTCTCAGCACCTGGTTTCTTCTCCGCACCGTTTGAGACTCCTCCGGCCCCAGGCCTCTGCTTGCCCCGCAGACCTCCCGGAGGGTCCTGGGCCACCTCCACCACCTTCTCCCGAGGAGCTTCTTCCCTCCCCTCCCCTCTACCGCCCAGGTCCTGCTGCTGTCTGGCAGCACCCTCAGCGCCTGCTCCTCCTCGACGCTCCCGTAGGTGCTGCTCGCTCTCTGCCACGCTCCGTTTACTGGAGGAGTCCGGCGCCCGTGCCAGCTCTTTGGGCTCCACCTGACTCAGTGCTTTGGCTTTAAGGTCTGTTCCCGAGTCTCTTTCCAAAGTCCTTCCTGCTCCTCCCTGAACTTTGGCAGCCCCCAGCTGTTCTCTTTGGATGGGAGCTGTGGCTACTTCCACAGCTTTCAGGGAATGCTTCTTCTCGTGGACGTCTCTTCCAGCTTTGGCTTCACGATCTCCTCCTAAATCCTCCGCCAAGGGCTTCTTTTCTAGGTGGTTTCTGGCTGCTGGAATGCGTTGGGCACCTCCACGAAGGGGATCCCGGTTCTCTGCAGGATTTTTCACAGCTCTGTCATTCTCTTGTGGCAGCACCTTCCGCTCCCT
>NW_010433785.1:2479-2716 GCF_000710305.1 Buceros rhinoceros silvestris | reverse complement strand
GGGCCCTGCGCAGGCTGCTCCAACAACTCTTGGCCGAGCGGCTTCGCAGCAGCCTCTGGCTCAGCCCTGAAGCCCTCGTCCTCCTTGCTCTTGGAGAGAGGCACAGCGGGCTCCTGCTGCGTTTCAGCTGCAGAACACAAAACCAATGTGTCAAAGGGATTCCCTTCTCCTGCCACCGTGTCCTGCACAGCATTGATGGCCGCGTGGGAGAGCATGGCGAGCCGTGGGGAGAGCATC
>NW_010433785.1:0-2097 GCF_000710305.1 Buceros rhinoceros silvestris | reverse complement strand
CTGCCCCGTGCCAAAGGGACGTGGGTTGATCACAGCCTAGTTTTAGAGCTGCTCTGCACTGCGATCAGCCCGCAGAGGGGTCATGCTCTTCGGCCGTGTCCTTACCTGGCTTTGGCTTCTCCTCTCCACCCTCCTCCTGCCTTTGCTGGTGGATCTCCTTGTGCTGCTCCTCGATCACTGCCAGCATGCTGAACCTGCTGCTCCTTGATCACCTGCAGCAGCACAGCGTGATCGAGCAGGTTCGCCTGCTCCACTTCTAGAAAGAGGAAAAGAAAGAAAAAAACAGTAAATGCATGACCCTAACCCCTCTGGAATCACCTCTCAGCGCTGGGTTTTTTTTTCTGGCTACAAACACTGCCAGGACGGGGGGAAGGACATGTCAGAGCACTGATGGTGATGACGGCAGCACCGCTCCAGCCTTCCTCCACGAAGGATGGCACCACGAGTCCAGATGTGCCCTCCCAGGATTTGGGTGGAAGGGATCACAACCTGCTCGGAGAGAACAGCCGTGAAGCCGAGGCACAGGGGAGGGGTCTGCCGGGCTGCCGGCACTGGAAGGATGAGGGTGCAGGAGGAGGACAGGACCAGCACAAGGCAGTCACGAGCCAGGGGCTTGGCTGCTCATGCGAGACGAGCTGCTTTCAAAGGTGCCTGGGGAAGCCCCAGAGCCGCTGCAGCTCAGCTCCCGAGATCAGCCAGGCTTCTCGAGCACAGCCCATCTCCTCAGGGCACTGCAAAGGCTTCACCCCGGCGCAACCGAGCTGGAAAGGCCACAGACAGCAAACGTGCAGTCCTGGGTGGAACTGGAAGAAGCCAGCTATGGCACAGCCCCCTCAGAGCAGGAGGGAAACTCCCTGCACGGCTGGATAACCCTACGGGGGAACATCGACTCAACACATGAGGTACTGACACCGAGCTGGACCTTTCCGGGGGGCAAGCCCTGGGTTACAGCCAGCGCAGTAAGAGGTGGCTCGTCTCTTCTCCTGGCTTAGCCACGTGAAGCCCACAGCAGGACAACACCCACCAAATGACCCCGCCGAGTACTCTGGTTCTGAGCATGGTGAAAGGGCTGGGACCCCGAGCACCGTCCCTGGTTTAGTGGACAAGAGCTCCTGCAGGCAGCAGCGCAGGTGTTGGGTTCAACCCACAATGGCACAGAGATGCAGCCCTGCCTCGAGCCGAGCCGCCACCACAATAAACCCGAGCTCCCCGCGCCACGTCACAGGAGGAAATCCCTGCCCACTGGCCACGGCGGCAACACGGGCACGCTGGGCCAGCAGAGTGACTCACGGTGATTCACTCGCCTCAAGTGACACGTCATGCACAAACGATGAGTCCCGGGTGGGCAGGGAACCATCCTCCGGCGGGACAGAGCCCCAGGAGTGTTGTACTGTGTGTGGGGGGTACGAACCTGCACGTTGCTGGCCTCCCACACCAGCCAGCAGCTTCCCAACGCAGCCCAAGGTGTTTCAAGGCTGTTACGTCCCATGGGAAATAATGTCAGAATTAATGGCCTGTCAGCTGCCATCTAAATTAAAAAGGGATGCTGTCCAGGTGAACCCTTCTCCAGCACCCGCTGCCTCCCCGTCCTGCTAATGACCCACGAGGTGATTATGGGGAAATATTTCCCATTCCCATTACGGTGCCATTAGCCCCTGGAATTCCCCTTCCACTCGGTTCACAGAGAGCCGGGCGAGGGGCAACTCGGCTGTTTCAAGAGAGCAATTGACTTCTCGAGGTCTGTTTATTTTCCGCACTTTGCTCAGAATAAACAATGAAAACAGAAGCCGGTTCTACTCGGCCTCCCCGGGCCACCAGGTCCCAGCTCGCCATGGGAATGTTTGGGTTGAACAGGCGAAGGTTTGGTGCCAAATCAAAGCGTTCCTCTCGGAGAGTTCTGCAAACAGGCGGGACTCCTGTGTTTGCACACCTCTTCCACACGGGCACAAAAGGCCACGCTGTCTCCCAGCTCCTCTGCGGGTCGTGGGGAGAGCGGGCCTGGGCTGGTGCTCTGGCTGCGCTTTAAGAGCTGCTCCTCTCAAAACACACCTTCAACCATTACAAAACCAAAGCACCTGAGCTCACGTGGCCCGGAGC
>NW_010433784.1:16326-16549 GCF_000710305.1 Buceros rhinoceros silvestris | reverse complement strand
TGCCCCGGGCATCGCCTGGCACAAATACGGCCACCGCAAAAGCCCGAGTGCCACGGAGGGGGCGCCTGGGTGTCCCGTCACTGTGCTGGAGCTGGGGACACCTTCTTTGTCCCCCTGAGGTTCCCTCTCCACCTCGGTGGCAGCAGGTGGCTGAACACCCCACCTGTGAGGTGCTGCGGCTGCTGGGGCTTCACCCCAACGTATCCCCGGTGCCTGATGCCAG
>NW_010433784.1:3873-16243 GCF_000710305.1 Buceros rhinoceros silvestris | reverse complement strand
GGTGCATGATGCCAGTGAGGTTCCTGCACCGCTGTGTTGTGCCAGAGAGCCGTGTGCCTCCCCTAGGTAAGGTGTGTCCCCACGGGCACACACCACCTCGCACACCAATCAAGCAAAAAGGTCCGATTGCCCTGCCAAAAAATCCGCTGTGCCCAAAGCCCCGCTGTCCTCCACCACCTTGGTCCTATGCCTGGTCCCAAGAGAAGTTCCCTCATGTCTGGGATCCCCCAGCTCTGCTTCCCGGCATTTGTGGGAATTCAGGACCCCATACCCACAATTTCAGTTCCATCCTATGACTGTGCTGCTTTTCCAGCTTCCCTTACTGTGATCGCTCCCCTGTTGCTTTTTGATGTCTTCACCAGATGCCCAGCCCTTGCTTCTCTGCAGACGGGATGAGTCACCGTGTACACACTGATTAACGTCAAACTCTGCCTCTCCTTTGAGGTATTAATTTGGGATGAAATCTTCAGCTGAAACAGAAGCATGTGGAGCTGGAGCGCTCAGTCGCTGCCCTGCCTGGGGTGACGGACACTAAACCACCACCAAGTAAAACACCGATGGAGGGGATGCTGAGGAGGGGAGCGATTGAATCTGATCTGAAGGAGAGGGGGGAGATGGTCCCAATCGATACAAAAGCATCTGTTCACCCCGCAGAAATCTGCTTGAAAACTGGACAAGACCATGTAATTTCATAGCAGTTAAGTGGCAGGAAGACGCTGCCTGAAGTAATCGGCAGAGCTGATTGCTCAGGGGATTATAAATAATCCCGTGTATTAGGACGTGAAGGATCACACGGGCTCATCTGCTACTGAGAAGGCCAACCGCAAAGACATTTCTGTTTAGCACAAAACACGCTGAGGAGACGTGCCGGGCTGCTCGGGGCACCGAGGAGGAAAATCATTTAACAATTAATTGTGGTATAAAATTGCAGAGAGCCATCGCCTAATGAGCATGTCTGCAGTGCTTTAGCCGCCGGAACCCTGGCCCCCGCTTTCCACGGTGACAGCGCTGCCCTTCCCCTGCCTGCAGGTAAAGCCCCAGACCACCGAACAGCTGCACACCCGGCCCCGCTTGTCCCGGGGGCTCCTCCGTTCGTGGAGTTATTCTTCTCGAGAGGAACATCTGGCCAGGCTCCGGCTGGGGACACTTGAAGTGTTCCTGGACACTGGAGAGCTTCTACGTGCCACTTTTGCATGAAAGGAATTTAAACTGTCACTAACTGGGTCTCATCCAGGGGCTTTGATCCCACTGCTAGAGCACTGGCAACAGCCACATACATCCTGATTTTTGGTGCTTTCAATGCAGATTTTGCTTCACTTTACTAGGACTCGCCCCAGGCAGTGGCTTCTTTAAGCTCTTTTCGCAGCCTTTTCTCCTTCCTCTGCAGCAGCAGCATTAAACAGGGACGGCTGCGGAGCTGGAGGCTGCCCAGCCCAGTTACAAACTGGTCCCTTGACGCCAGATCAGGCCAAATACTCCACTACATTCCCAGACTGGGAGGCCGGGCTTGTCCCACCAGCAGCCGCCCAGCGGAGGGAGGACAGGAGCTCTGGGGCTGGGCTGCCACAAGAGGTCCCTGCGCGCCCGCTGGAGAGAGCAGCACAGGCACACCGGGTGGGGAGAGCGTGCCTTTTCCACCCACATTTCGAGATGTTTTCCGACAGTCCTCAAACGGCCTCGTGTTCTGCAGGGGGGCGGCTCTGCCCGGTGATGAGTGGCTGGTGGTGTCTGTCCCCGGCAGAGCAGGGGACTCCTTCCAGGTGGCAGTGGCAGCGGCAGCAGCAGCCGGGGTGTAAATCGAGGGCTCGGCAGTTTTTTGAACAGCTGGACAGTGGTTTTTTTCTCACTTTCATGGATTGGAGTTTCTCTGCAGCACATCTGGGAGAGAGAACCCATTTTCCACAATAGAGAATGGATTGGGTTGGGAGGACTGCTAAAGCTCATCCAGTCCATCCCCCCGTGGGAGCAGGGACATCTGCAACCACAGCAGGTTTCCCCAGAGCCCTAAGGTCCAACCTGACCTGGGATGGTTCCAGGGATGGGGCTGGTACTACCTCTCCGAGCAACCTGTTCCAGAGCTGGCATCGTATCGATAACCTCCCATAAGAATTCTGTCAGATAAACTGATCTCCCCCAGACGATCCTAAACTTTAATTAGTCATGCTCTTCATCCCTCACTAGAGCATGTAACCGCTCTATCTGCTGGGCCAGGGGCAGGCAGACGATACAGGAATGCTTTTCTCCTATACCCACAGTGTCGTTCAGAAAGTCTGTAACTCCACGCTTACGAAAGGATCACTGTGCAAAATACTCCCTGTGCATGGCAAAGCATGCCCAGAGCTCCGGGGTTTAATGCAAGAACCACCAAGGTTTAGGCGGGTTGCCCTGGATGCTTTTGGCCGCCTTCTTTTTTTCCCAGGACAGGGAGTCTTTTTTTTCCCTCAGGATTTGGCACAAGGGACCTGCAGGAGGAACCTGTGACAACAGCACAGTGTCCCTGCGGGTGCCGCAGGCTCAGCCGTCTCTCGAGGGCTTGGGCTGGACCAGCTGCCGCAATGTGTTGTGCAAAGGATGCACCCTCTCCTCCTCACTCCGGTTGCACAGGTGAGCCACGGGATAAAAAAAATTCCATCGACAGACACAATGACTGGCAAATCCCCTTCAAGCACAAGCCGTTCCTTCTCTTTCTCCTCTGCTTTCAGTAGCTGACATGCCCCAGATTTGTCTGCTTTCTGAATTGTTTATCTGCTGCTGTGAGTTAAGGTTTCAGGTTCCTTCTTTCCTTGTGGTGAACAGTGAAACACGGGACCAGGCGCCTGCCCAACCTGTGTCTCACCACTGCCAGACATGAATGCTGAGGAAGAAAATGTGAAACAGCCCAGATAATTATCCTTACCCTATAAGCATGTGTCTTCCTCCCTTGTGGGATGAATATTTTTTCCCCATTTATCTCACTGTTCTCAAGGTTAAGTCATTTTTGGTGGATGTCTCTGCTTTCTGGCTCCATCATGATGTATTTATGACACGATTTTTTTTTTTTGTTTTTTTTTTTTTTTTTTTTTTTTTTTTTTTTTTTTTTTTTTTTGCAATTCAGGGAGGTTCACAATGAGCCCTGCCAGGTGGAAGCACATCTCAGCCCCTACACCTGCTCTGTGCAGCATCGCTCGCTGCTGAGCCCGCTCGATTCCTCCTGCACTATTAATATGAGCACAGGAGCTTCCTAACAGCATCTCCTGCTGCTGCTGGCTCCACAGCTTGGAAGAGGTTGGGTTCCCTCCTGAATTCTCTCATTATTAATATCACAAACCAAGCTGTTCTGAGAGCACTGTCCCATTAATCATTTTAGCTCTGCCGCAGATTTCACTTCGCTTCCTCTTCCCGTGCCTGATCAGTCTTCAGTAATGTTCGACTCCATGGGTAATAGTTAAAATCAGCAGGGCTAGGGCAGGACCCTGACCTGAGCGAGCTGGGACAAAGACATGTCCTCACAGCCACGGCTGCATTATGGCATGAGAAAAGGTGCTGACGGCAGTAGGGACTTGGAGGGAGGAGAGCTGCCCTCCTTAAATCTTTGCCTCTGAACTTGAATTTTCTTGAGTGCTGGCCACGCTGGAGAGACACTGCCGAAGCGAAGATGTCTAATAAAAGACAAGGTCAGCTCTGCAGCGCTGGTGAGTCAGCACCGAGGCAGGCGGCAGGTCTGGGCAGCGATTGCCAATGCTACCTGGGCTCTACTCACACACCACTTCCTTTTGCTTTCTTCCTTCCTACAGTTGATCCTGCTGTGGCTTACAAGAAAAGGTCTTAACCACTCTGGGTGCCTACCTCTGGGCTACCCAACAAAGGGCCAAAAGATGCTTTCAGAGCATCTTCCCGAAAATCTCCTCCATTGCCTTGAGGGCACATCGCGCATTCTGGGGTGCTGGCTCTCAACGCAACATCCCTGCAGCTAACCCAAACCCTCCTCCATCCATCCAACGCCCTTTTCAACTTTCATCCTTTGCCACCAATGTTGCCCCTATCAGAGAGGGGCGTTCTGGTTTGTCTTTATTCAAACGCCCATCCCCAGGTGCCTGGCAGCCACTTGAGGTGCTCAGCCCCGTGGTGGGAACAGCACCGCACAGGACCGAGCTCCACCTGGGCCATCCCAAAGCCTCCCAGGCCTCCCCCAGCTGCACACCTCTGTACCTGCCACTTTGCCGGTGCGCTGCAGCTTTCCTCCCTAAGCAAACAACATTTTTCAGCGGTTTCTGCTGAGTCAGAGAATGCCTCGGCGAGGGCTCCTGCTTCTCCATGCGGAAACGCGCTTCTGGGGAATAATTACTGAGAGTTTAAACCGGGACATTCAGCAGCCAAACTGCTTCACGTTCAGGCTCCTGGCCAGGAAGGCAGAGCCTGAAAGCTGCTTGTTGGTGCTGTGAGAAAATACATCTCACCTGCGCCCGTCAAGGGTGTGCATCACCCATGGGCTAAGACCACTCCGGGCACCCAGCACCGAAAGAAGGTACATTCACGGCTTGCTGGGTCCAATGCAGCGCGCTGCTTCACAAATCGGCCAGCTTGCACTTCCCGAGCGTGCCCCCTTCTCGGGGCCGTGCCCGCCGAGGGATTTCTATCCTCCCCCAGGCTGGACTGGAGAACGCGCTGCGCGGCAGAAAGCCGGTGCCTGCGAAACCCCGGTTCTGTGAGGGAGAGGATGGCAGCACACTGCTAGTGACTTTCCCCCGCCGCTGAATTCGGAGGCATATTTTAAGGTTGTGAAACATATTGACTGTGAAATAAAGATAAGAACTGGAGTAGACACAAACAGCGTAGGCGTTACTCCTGGTTTTTTGCAACTCCCACTCTGTTGCAAAAATAGTACAGCGAGGAGCAGGCTGCTCTGTGCCACTCTTCAGGGACCAAATGACGATGGGACCAAGGGCCTGGACGTCAGCGGACTGAACCAGAAGCAGAGCTGGGACATCAGGCACATTGCAGATCCTTAAAATTGATAGGGAGAGATCTTAACAAAAGATCAGATTGAATAATTTTAAATGTTACTCAGCTAAAAAGCAGTAATATCATTCCAAAGCACCGCAAAAACATGTTGCAGTGAGCTAGAGCATGGAGAGGGAAAGCACCGAGAACAGGGGCCATGGGGAGCCTCAGCAGGGCATCCCTGCCTCCACTCCAGTTTCTGTTCCCACTGCGCCTGGTCTTCAGACCACACCTGCTCCATAATTCCTAAGGACCATTAATACTTTTGCAATTCTAAACCCCAGCAAAACACACTTAACTGGGCGCAGAGCAGTTGCAGAAATCAGATAAGGCTGGCTGGCAGGCAGCCGCCTCCGGGAGATGCTCCTCCTGACTTGGGGACGTTGTGTAACTACGGCTGGCGGTGGGGAAAAGGGCTTGAGATGAGAAGCAAGGGTGTTACCTTGGCGGAGGAGAAGCTTGTGGACGGTGGTGGCAGTGGCTTTCTGATTCAGGGGTGGGTGCCTGAGCCCCCCACCGCGGGACCAGGTGAGTACCCGATGATGCTTCTCCCAAGGGACCTGGGCATGGGGCAGTGGCACAGTGGGGATTTACAGGAGCAAGTCAACACCTTGAACTGAAACCTGCCTCAAACGACGCTCCTCCACTCCATTTCTTGATTTTTTCCTCCAAAACAGAGAGGGAGATTTCTAAGCAGCCTCTCATCTGATTGCTAAGGCAGGGACAGCGCTAAGGAACCGAAGATTCGGGGTCTTTTCTAGCCTAGGAGGCATTCTGGGCAGGAATTTCTGCTTTCATGGCAATTAGCATGAATAACATCTCTGCACAAATGCTGGAGAGGTTTCGGAGAGGCTGAAGGGGCTCTTCAGACCCCGATTTGGGGCAGCTGTGGGACGTGGCAGCGGCACCTTGCCATAAATAATTGTATTTGTTTACGACAGTCATTAATCATATTTGATTATGAGTCAACTGTGCTGCAGTGAGTTTAATGGGACACGAGGCTGAAAACAAAAAGTGGGTTAAGTTGGAGAAGAGGAGGGAAGGGGAGTGGGCTCTAGGTTTTGACATAAACTGTAAAAAGGGGGGAATGTGTGTTTTCTGACAGCTGAGGGATTTTCCTGCTGTACCAGGGATGCCTTAACTGCGCAGACCCAACGTTTTCCCTGCTGGGGCGGTGTTGGCCCTGTGCTTTGGGGTGGAATTTTGCAGTGACAGCACAAGGGTGTGGGGGGAGGATCGTCTGCCAAGGGACAAGAGCCAGTGGGTACAGGTGCACGGCACAAGTGGCCGTTTTTTTTGCAGTGACAGCACAAGGGTGTGGGGGGCGGATCGTCTGCCAGGGGACAAGAGCCAGTGGCTACAGGTGACAGCATCTGTGGCAGCCACCCCCTCTCCTCTGCTCACCAGAAGCTGCCAGCATGGCCTGCGATGACACCGTCATCGCCGAGGTCTGCAAGGAGGATGACATTGGGGATGGAGAGTGAGTACCCAGTGACAGGGGGGGCCGGGGTCTGGCCTGCTGGCAGCAGGGGTGACATTGTGTGGCAACGGCCACCATGCTGTTGTTGGTTGAGGGGGCGGCACGTGGGCTGCGAGGGGCCACGCCGCGGCTCCCCAGTCTGCCCACCTCTCCTGCAGGTTGCGCGATGTGACGGTGGCTGGTTACCCGGTGCTGCTGGTGAGGAACAAGAAGGAGTTCAGCGCCCTGGGCAGCAAGTGCCCCCACTACGGTGCCCCCCTCAGCAAAGGTAATGCTGGCCCCCGGCAGGGGGGAGAAGCCACCTCTGGGAGGTCAGTGCTCCCCACTCAGTTGTGGGGTGTTTCTGTTGCAGGAGTCTTGAGGGGGCAGAGGCTGCGCTGCCCCTGGCACGGCGCCTGCTTTAACATCAAAACCGGAGACATCGAGGAATACCCGTCTCTGGACTGTCTGCCCTGCTTTAAGGTGAATTCTTGTCTCTTCCTCCTCCCAGCTTGGGCCATGTCCTACACATCTCTCACATTCATTTGCTCTCACAAGCTGCGTCTCCCTGACACCAAGTGACAGCACCCCGCCCTGGCCACAGCTCCACGGTCCAGGACACACAGAGCTGCACCACACGGGATGATTCCTTGGGATCATGTAGCTCCCCGTCCTAAAGCTCCTTCCAGTCAAAGGCGATGCCATGCATCCTGGTATCCCTTAGGGCCAGCACAGCTCTAGCGGAGAGGAAACAGGATTTACACCTCTTCCTGTGTGCTCTTGGGATGAGGAGAACAGCTCATGAGCTCCTCAGCACCGTTTGACATCCAAGATGCTTGCAAGTACCAGAGTACCAGCACAGAACCTCCCAGGAGAGCTCCTACCGCAGCCTCACGGAGGCAGCTCTTCACTGCCCTCTCCTTTACCCCTTCAGGTAACAGTGGAGCACGGAAAGGTCTTTGTCAGAGCAAAAAAGAAGGTACTGACCTTACCTGCTGTCATAAGCACGAGCAGCACCTTGGGCCAGGTACGTTTTCAGGGGGTCTCCTTGTCTTCCAGGATCTTGAGAGAAGCCTGAGGGTGAAGGACACAAGCAAGCGATGCCTTCTGAACCGGGACACAGTGCTGCTTCTGGGGGGAGGTCAGTGAGGTGGTCTGTACTCTGCCCTCCCCAAACGTGCTGTGAGCTGACATTCTCTTCTCCAGTAAGGACTGGCCCTCTTCTTCCTCCTCCTCCACAGTGATGTGCAAGAGGGCTGAGACCGGTGTCTCTTGCAGGTGTGGCTGCCATGGTGTGCGCAGAGACGCTGCGCCAAGAGGGCTTTACTGGCAGGATCATCATGGCCACCAAAGAGAAGCATGTGCCGTACGACAAGGTCAAACTGAGCAAGGTTTGCACGTGGGAAGGGCAGGGCTGTGCCTGGGTAACACGCGTGGGTCAGGGACGTGGCCCACACCCGGGACTGACTGAGCCACGAAGCGAGCGGCTCTGGCACAGCGGGAGTGCGGAGGCACCCACAAGGAAAGGGGGATCATTTCTGGGGTCTAATTTCTGCCTGGCATCTCACATCTTCCTCCCAGAAACCTTTTGATCAGAGCCCACCATAAACCAACGGGGTTATCCCCTTTCACTGAGTTCTTCCCACTAGAGTTTGAGTTGGTGGGGTTTTCTGAAGGTGCGGGGGGGGGGAAACCTTTTGATCAGAGCCCACCATAAACCAACGGGGTTATCCCCTTTCACTGAGTGCTTCCCACTAGAGTTGGAGTTGGTGGGTTTTTCTGAAGGGGCGGGGGGGTGGGGTGGGGCAGAGGACAAGAAGATGATGGGGTTGGGGCAGAGTGGGGAGCTGTGATTTACTAATGCAATATTTACCTCTTACGCAAACTTACCTCCCAGCAAACACTGCAAGAGTTCTGCTGGCTGCAGGAAGTGCTTTATTTCACGTTCCTGATCTGTTCTCAGGAAATGAACTTGAAAGCTGAGGATGTCTACCTGAGGACACCTGAATTCCTCGATGCTCACGGCATAGAGCTCTGGACAGAGAAAGAGGTGCAAGAGCAGCTGAGTGCGGTCCACAATGGGTGGTCCTGTTCCAGCCACGGGGAGGGGATGCCCACACCCGCAGGCACAGCACTATATTTATAGAAATTAGGGCTCTGCCTAAATACATGTGTTGTCTCCTGGGACAGCAGTGGCCGTGGAATGCTAGGGATGGTGCGCATGTGCCTTGGGTGTTACCTGATCTGTGCTCCCCATGGACAGAGGCACCCATCCCATGCGAAGGGGGTGACCCTTAAAAATGCACACCCCCTTAGAAGAACCTGGATTTGGGGTCAGACTTAGTGTTCCTAAAGCCTAAGAGCTGTAGGAAGTGAGAGAGAAGACCCCAGCACTTCTCACATCACCTGAGTGCCCAGAAACAGGGCACGTGGTCACAGGCGAGCAGAACGGATGGACGGCAGGACACCAGCAGACCAGAGGAACCTGATCTGTGCCTCCTTTCTCCTGCAGGCAGTGTCGGTGGATTTCCAGAAGCAGAAGGTCTGCTTCACGGACGGGTCCTCTGAGAAGTATGATCAGCTGCTCATTGCAACAGGCAGCCAGTGAGTGAACAAAGCAGTTGCCACACACAAAATTTCAGGCGGGACAAGGCGGATGAACGCTGACTGGGGCATGGAGGTCTTCTAGAGGCGTGTGAGAGGGAGGTGCAGGAGATGAGACAGACAGCCAGGATGGGATGACACAGCCAAGAAATCGCATAGGTTTGTGCTCCCCCCTCATTCTTTCTGTTTCATTTCTGATCATGGGATGTATCTGGACTATCTCTTTCAGCTCCCGCTTCCTCGAAGTCCCCGGTGCTGACCTGCAGAACGTGTGCATTCTGCAGACCCCAGAGGACTCCAGCAAGATCTTAGAGCTGGCAACTGGGAGGAATCTGGTGATCATAGGAGCTTCCTTCATAGGTACCAGGCTGGAGGGGTATCAAGTTGTCAGCGACAGCCTTGAAACCCACTTCTGTGGCCTGTGCGGACTAACTAGGGGCCCTTGGGGAAGGGATGCTCGCTCACCACTGGGCTGGCTTCCTCCCCAGAGCCCTACAGCTGGTGGGGGGTTGTATGACACAGCACGCACTCACTCTTCCCTCTGCTAGCCAGAAACTTTGAGAGCTATAAAGAGTTCCTGGACAGGGACAGAGGGAAAAGTGCCTTGTGAAGAGGTCACTGACCCTCAGAGGAGCTGGATTCCCCAGAAGCACTGGGGTAAGGCACACACAGGGAACAGTTCTGGACACAACCAGGAGCTCTTCTTTACATTTCCTAGCATCCACGTCCCTGGCGCATAAGAACAAAGCACGGCGGGAGAGAAATTCCTCAGCCCAGAGAGGCAGAGGAGAGCAGTTAGGACCTGGCAATACATCAGATTTGTTCTTGCCACCTGCAAGGAGAAAAGACTTCCAAGGAGCAGGGCGCAGGTCCCTGCTTGCAGCAGCCTCACCTCAGGCATGCCCTTCCCTTGCAGGGATGGAGGTAGCCGCCTTCCTCGCAGACAAGGCTGGTGCCATCTCCGTGGTGGAAAAAAATGAGTTCCCTTTCCAGAAAAAGCTGGGTCCTCAGGTTGGAGGAGTCGCCATGAAGGTTAGGAAAAGCTGGTGCTAATCTCTACGACCGAGAACGCGGGCGATGCGAGCAGCCCTGCAATCCACAGCCGCCCGGGAGATGCAGCCGCCCGGGAGATGCAGCCCCTGCGCTGAGTCACAACCCGCCGTACCCAGCCACCTTCCCACGTGTGGCCCGTCCCGATCTCCCTCACATGCGCATCACGTTCCCCAGCTCGGCTTCACCCCAAGCCCAGCTTCATCCTAGACCCACCTCCCGCAGCAGCCCCGACCAGGACGGCAGGGCACAGCCAGGCTTCCAGGCACCCTGCACCGGCCAGGGACACCAACGAAACCGGTGTGCAGCCCGGAGCAGCCATGCCGCCGCCTGCCCCTGCCCGTGGTTTGGCTGGAGACAGCTGATTTCGCAGCAGTACCGCCTGGAATTTCCTACTGAACACTCAGCCCAGCTTCCTCTTCCTCTTCAGATGCTGCAAAATAAAGGGGTGAAGTTCTACATGAAAACAGAACTCCGCGAGCTGAAGGGAAAGGATGGAAAGGTCAGTTATGCCATTGTGATCCCTGAACTGCTGGTTTGAGGGGAAAAAAACCTGCAAACTGAGGTATAACCAGTGCCTACACCCAGGCCTTCCTCTCCCATGTCTAGACACTCACACTTCTTTTCATAGAGCCCAGGCTTGGGCTCAAAGGACTCCAGGGTGCGTTCATATCTCAGGGACAACAGTGTGATTTTTGTCTTACGTTCCTGGCAACACACATTAGCTGGACAAGGTGATCGGAACCTGCCAAAGAAAAAAGACAGCGAAGAATGAGGCAGCAGGGAGGCTGCAGGAATTGGGACAGAGTTTTTAACTCCTTGATAACGATCCTTCTTCCTTCGTAGGTCACAGAGGCAGTTCTTGCCAGCGGAGAGAAACTACCTGCAGATGTGGTGGTGGTGGGAATAGGTAAGAGACCCCAGCTGGGAGAGGGGGACAACAGCCAGCAAGCCCAGGGCGTCCCCATTCATTGCCAGGACACCATTCCCTGCAGGCTCTTCCCCACTCTGTTTTCCTCCAGACCTTCCTCTTGGCCCCAAACACCTGGAGAAAGTCAGCAGCCCATGAGCAAACACTTGGCAGGAGGAGAAGAGCTACTTCAGCTCTCAGCATGCCTTTGGCACGCTGGCTGAGCTCCGCAGCTCTCTGCTCTGCCGTTCGAGCATGCCTTGTCCTGGGCGCTGGTTTTACAGCCCTGGGTTTGCTCAGCGCCAGCCCAAGCACTGGTCACTGCTGCGAGCTGCTCTGCTGCGAGTGGGCACCGCTGGCACGTGCCTGCAGTAGGGCTGAGGCTGAGATTCCTCCCTGCCTTTGCAGAGCTTTGCTGCAGTTGTCCTTGCTCCTCTCACCGCAGGGGTGTTCCCCAACTCTGCCTTTCTGAAGGGCTCCTCCATCGCCAGAGACGACAGCGGTGCCATCCTGGTGGACCTGGTCAGTGACAGCTGCGCATCCCTGGTCTGCGCCCCATCCCTTCCCTCTCCCCCTTCCACTAATCGCTTTTTGTGCCATTAGCGCATGCAAACCAACGTCCCTCATGTCTTCGCTGCGGGGGATGTGGTCTCCTTCCCTGTAGCGCTGCTCAACGGGGCCCGGTCCAGCATCCGTCACCAACAGGTGGCTGAGGCCCACGGTGAGACAGTGCAGCCGCTTCGCCTGCCAGCTCCCCTCGGAGCCGGGCAGAAGGAACTGCACAATAACGAGAGGCAAGGGGCACCTCTTGGAGGACCTACATGAGAAGTATTTCCTGGCTCATTACAGGTCACGTTGCTGCCTTAAACATGCTGAAGAAAGAGAAGGAGTTGCACACTGTTCCCTTCTTCTGGACCACGATGCTTGGGAAAAGCATCCGCTACGCAGGTAGGAGGGGGCAGAGGGGTGGGAGAGCCGACCTGCTCATTGCTGAGCTGGGGCTGGTGAACACAGAGCGCTTGCGGAGTTCACCTGGAGCAGCTCAGGTTCTGGACTGGCTGCCATGGCCAGGTTGTGACCCCTGTTTGTGAGCTCCGGGCCTGAAAGTTACCCAGAGCTCTCGTTCTTCGCTGATCTCCTGCGGCTTAGAGGTCACAAAGGAGGAAGAACTGCCCTCTCCAACCCAAGGACAGGCTTGGGGTCATGACGCAGTCTTGCACCTCTGGGTTGGTTCTGCCTGTCCAGGCCCTTCACGCCAGCTCCCCAGCCCGTCGCTGTCCCCTCTGCCCCCGCCTGCGATGGCACTGAGCTGGGGGAGGTGGCAGCCGCTGCACGGGGGTCCCCGAACAGGCCCCGGCGCTCCTGCT
>NW_010433784.1:3497-3804 GCF_000710305.1 Buceros rhinoceros silvestris | reverse complement strand
GGGTGCCAGCCGCTGCACGGGGCTCCCCGAACAGGCTGCGATGCTCCTGCTCGCTGTCTCGCAGGCTGCGGGAAGGGATACACAGACACCGTTGTGAAGGGCAGCCTGGAGCAACAGAAATTCCTCATCTTTTACATCAGGTGAGTGAATCCGTGGCCTTGACATGGAAGGGGTCGGTCCCCTGGCACGGGCCCCTCCCTTACTGCCTGCAGAGCTCCGGCAGGGGCGGCACGTCACCCTCCCCGCCGGCTGCGCAGCACAAGAGCTGCCGGCGGGTGAACCAGCCGCCCGGGGTCCCACAGCAAAC
>NW_010433784.1:0-3416 GCF_000710305.1 Buceros rhinoceros silvestris | reverse complement strand
AGACCTGCCGGCGGTTGAACCAGCAGCCGGGGCTCTCACAGCAAACCCAAAGCAGGGCAGGGAAGGAGAAGAGAATGAGCTTCAAGGCAGACACCAGCTGGGCAGGGAGCCTGGGACGCATCTCCTCTCCCTCTGCCTCGCCACTCCCAGGCTCGGTGCCCAGCTCCCAGCAGCGCCAGGCGATCTGCCACCAGTCCCCAAGCACCCTGCGGTAGCAGCCACCATGCCCTGAGCCCTCCAGAGCATAGCTGGCCTCCAGCCAGGGCGCGCAGGGATGCTGCCAGGCTGGAGACCCACGTTCTTCCGCTTTCCCTTTCAGGAACGGCATTGTGACGGCAGCTGCCAGCCTCGATTGTGACCCCATGGTGTCTCTGATTGCAGAAGTTCTCTACTTGGGGAAACAAATCTCTAAAGAAGAAGCAGAGTGAGTGACGCGCTGACCGAGGTGGTGGGTGGCTCTGCACTGTGTCTCCGTGCCAGCAGAGGCCACCAGCAGAGACACGGCATGGAGATGAGTTACTGCAAATCCCCAACGCGCCTCTCATCCGCAGGGCCTGCGACATCGGCAATGTATCCTCGCTGGCGGAAACCTAAGCTCGGAATGTGCCCTGCCACGAGGGGCACGGAGTCAGCCGAGCTCCACATCCTCCCGTCCTGGCCCCAGAGAAATAAAACCACGAGCAAAGCTGAACCCAGCGCCTGAATTTTGTGTTTGCAGCCCCCCTTGGCTGCTTGCTAGGGCAGCGCTTTGCCCACTCCCCTGTAGCCAGGGGTGTGCTGGGCTGGGTCAGAGGAGGACACCCGTGTCCCGGTGCTCAGCTGAGGGGCTGAGCGGGCAGGAGCAGCCCCACAGGTCCATCGAGCTGTGGCAGGGAGCTTCCATCCAACACACCGGTCACACTGACCTTCTGCTTTGCAAAAGCACGTTTTCCCAGCGAGGGCAACTGTGGCCAAGGCGAGCTGCTCTCCCAGCTGGGAAACGGACAGGCTGCATGCAGGAACTCACACGGAATACCCTCCCCCTAGGGAGAGGGGGTTGCCACCGACCTCTGAGCCAGCAGCACCTGCTGGCATCGCTGCAGCCGTCTTGAATATTGCATTAGCTGTCAGAGCGAGCGCTGCCTGTCCCCTGACAGCGGCCAGCCTCCGGCAGAGACATCTTGGTCCTTGTCAGTGTCCTCTCTCCTGCTGGATGCTTCGAGGAGGAAACAGCCTCCATGCTCGAGGGAAGAGTCACCCGATTTTTGCAAGGCAACAGCGAGCAGGGCTGTGCTCTCTACAGGAAACCCTGTGCTTACTCACCGGTCACATGGGGCTTTGCAGGAGGGAGGGTAAAGCCCCAGAGCCCAGCAAGGTCCCGCAGGGACAGGGTCAGCCCCAAACCCCACTGCTGACGGCGGTGGAGCCCGAGCGCTCAGCAGGTGAGATAATACTGCAGTGCTGCTGTTGTGTTCAACACACAAACTCGCACTCTGGCACCTTCTCACGTATGAACTTGACCTGAAACACAGTATTTAACACCGTGTCCTGACCCCAGGGGCTTGGTGCTGCTGCTCGTGGCAGCTCTCTGTCCTGAACAAGCCCCATCTTACTGAGGGAAGAGCTGGTCACTCCTTCGCGATGGCAGGAGGAAGCAGCAAATCTAAGCATTACTGGTACACCAAGGCACACAGGGTGGAGACGCTGGTGGCCAGTCCGTATCAACCACGGACAGGGCTGCATGGACAGCGTGAGCTGCTCCTCCTTGCCCTGGGGCATCCTGCACACACCGCCACCCCCGTGACTTTTTGCTCCCTCAGTGCACTCCTGGACTTGTTGAGCGCTGGGCGGGTGCCAGCTCTTCTGTAAAGACTTGCAGCAGGGCAGCTGTGGTGGAAGAGACTGGCTCTGCCTCAAGCTGGGGCTGTTCAGCCATGGTTCTTCCTGCTCCAAGAACGATCCCAGGGGGCTCAGCAGCACCGCTCCCTCCAGGTGACAACGGCCCTGAGGAAACCTGGCTTCTTGCAGCCATCAGCAAGCAGAGCAGCTTTATATAAGGAAGGACTAACCCCAGGACAACAGATTTGCTCCACTGCCACCACTTAACAGACACCAGGCCACTCTCTGCGCATCGCCAGGTGCCAAGATTTGGGAGCAGCTCTGCCTTGGGCAGCCGCAGCCTGGACAGGCAGATTTAGTTGAGACTGTGCAGACTTATTTCAGCTCAGGGCCGTTCCTTCCTGCCCGCCCTCAGAACTGGGACCAGCCGTGCTCTTCCTGGCCCTGCTGCTTAGGTGCTGCCCAGCCACTCCTCTGCTTCCCAGGCACCACAGCAGCACCATGGGAGAGGCACCTGTGGAGGTGCAGGGGCTCCCGGGAGCCCTTGCTGGGGGGCTACACAGCTCCCCTCTCACCCAGAGCAAGGCAGGAGGGTCTCCATTCCTGGAAAGCAGCTTCCAGTTCCCCTTCAGGGTAGTCTTCTGCTTCTGTCCACTAGCAAGGCAAAGCCTGGGCTGTGGAGGAGCCCAGCAAGGTTCACCCAGGCTTCCAACACCGCCAGGTCCCAATACCTGCAATCCTGGGGCTGCCCCAGGGAGGGCTGCCCAGCCTCGCAGGACAGCAATTCCTGGAACAGACGTCTGGGGCCACGCGTGACTCGGCCCTGAGTCACCCGCTCTCGGCAGCCCAGCCCCACTACGCCTGGCCCTGACCCACACCAGGGCAGAGTGGGTGTGGAGCTGGCCCTCTCCTCCGGCTCCATCCCACTGCCTGGCACGTTGCAGGATTAATACTGAGCTCAGCAGCAGGTCAGTCCTGCGAGCTACACCCAGCCTCGGGTCACCTCTTTTCCTTCAGACAAACCAAGAGGAGCCAAACAACCAACCCTCCACCTGCAGACCCTGACGTGGCACTGGCCAGGAACTGGGTCCCAGTACTACAGCCCCTGCTTCCAGCACCCCACGGGGTCCACATCCCCCACCACCCTCCCACTAGGCAGACCCAGGCACTCCCCAGGCACCAAACTGTTGAGCAGAACAGAAAGTTTAATGCCTCTTTTGGTCTCCTCTAGTCATCTCTCAGCTGCGTGGGGGCAACCCTGCTCAACAGCCCTGCTGGCAATCCCCCAGCCACGGCTCTGTCTGGAGGTGGCAAGGAGACTTCTTCACCCAGGTTAGGCTCGAACTCAGCCCTCAGGGTGCTGCAGACTGGCTCATCCCGGTCGCTCGGGGCGCAGGGCCGGCTGACGTCCAAGGCGTGATGAGAAGAGAGTGGCTACATTCAACAGTTCTTCAACTGGCAGCTTTAGCTACTAGAGAAGGACATAAAGCTTGCCACTGAAGAACTGGTGCTGGTTAGCCAGGAGCGGGGCTGTGGGGCAGCACCTGGGAAAGGAACACACACATCAGAGCCAGGGTCAAACTGCGCTAAGGTGTCAC
>NW_010433783.1:0-3275 GCF_000710305.1 Buceros rhinoceros silvestris | reverse complement strand
TCAGCTCCTGGGTGAAGGGCTCTGCTTGGCCCCTCGGTGCCAGGCCTGAGCCAACGCGTCCCGCTGTCTTTGTAGCTGCATGTCCGTGTTGACCTGGGCTGTACCAGAAGGCATAGGCACTGTAAGTCTTGAATTCTGGTTGCAAGTGGTGCCTGTGGAGCCAAAGAGTCCAAAACCTGAGCACAGAAAGGCAAGGTTGATCATGTTCTGATTTGTGTATTTTGACATTGCACATGTAAGAGTTTGGCTAAACTTCATCCTTCTAGAACACACAGGGAAATTGTGCTTTGTGGAAGGGACAGAACATATTTTGTTCTTCTGTCATCTGCCACTTGTTTTTTTTGGCATAGGTGAGGTTGGGTATCATAATGGACAGTGTTTCCTCAGGCTCTTCTCTGCAGTCACTTGCCAAACTACTTTGTGATGCTCAGGGTGAAGATGATGATGATGATGAGCATGTGGTGAGTCTTTCATAATAAATGCGGATTCTCTTACATGTTGTTCCATAGCCCAGCCTTGTTTCCTGAGGAGAAGCAAATCTCTCTTTTCCTAGAGTGATTGAAAGGAAATTTAAAACTTTAGAAGGTTTGGACTGACTGAAACAGCTAGAAGATAATTCTAGGATAACAAACTCTTGTGGGGAAGAATAAGGATGATTCCCAGGAAAACAAGCAAACACTGTGATCGCAGAATTGGAGGGCCTTAGGCCTGAAGAAAATGAGAACATGTAGTTGAAAGGCCTTTAGGTACTTTAGACTTTCTCTGACTTTTCCCTGAAGTCTGCCAGAGATGAAGACAGTTACAGTTAAATATTTCATATGAAGGGAAATATGTTGCTGCGCCACTTCTGAGTAAAGATGAAAATATCCAGAGGCAACTGAGCGTACTAATTCTCTGTCAGGCATCAAATAACTGTAGAGACCATTTGAAGTTCAATAGATACGTTGGTGATTGCAGGATAGGGAAGGGTAAGTAATCATTCTAAGGTGAATGATCTGACTGATAATAAGATAAATATCATTCTGTTCTTCTATATCGGTTGATCTCAGGACTAGATAAAAATCACAGCCGTTGGAAAACGTGCATTGTTCCTGCAATGTGCAGCTGCTGCTTTTACCCAGCAAGGCCTGTGTGCTGGGAAGGAATGCCACAGGATGGCCACAGGTGCCGCTGATCACAGTGCAGAAGGCCTCTGTTGAAGGCTCAGACCTTTAACAAGTCTCTTAGGATTTGGAACAAGTCGTGTTGTGACACAATAACAAAAATGGCAAATGCCTCAGTGTTCCTCTAAATCACTTAACAAAGAGTCTGCTGGCTGACCCAGAAGTTGTGCACTGGTAGTGGCAAGGGTAGTAATATTTGGGATAAAAGGGGTACGTATCCCTTGAAATTTCCTTTCAGTAAGTGGTAGATGTGGTTCTTCACGTTCTAACGACCCTTCAGCTGTTCACTGCCTGCCTTTTAAAACCAGCATTATTCCTGTACATCCTTGCAGTAAACATCCTGGTGTTAAAAGAATCTGTTTACATCTTATTAATAAAATGAATGACACTTCAGAGGCAGAAATGGAAAATTGTGACAAGGGATGTCAATTAAGCTGGAGCCAGTCTGGATAAATTGAAATTTTTATTTTGATTTAATTTAATGTTCTGTGCATACAAGGCACTTTTACCAAAACAAGGAATCTTTGTATATAGAGAAATGATTCATATTGGCCTATTAGCACAAAACTGAGTCATAATTAGAGGAAAATGTTGTCGCCTCATATGATCTCTACTGTCAAAAGGAATCAAAACACTGATGGGTTTCACGTAGCACCCTTAGTTTGCTGCAGCATTTTTATGGCAGGCAAATTGTGGAAATATTGCTAAAATGCCATGGAAACTAGTACTCAAAAAACACATCTGTCTGTAATACTCTGCTTCGGGGAGTTCTGCTTAAACCCGGTGTGTCAAGGTCGCTTTCTGCTGGGTGAGACTGAAGAAGAGATTCAGTGGTTCGGTCATGATATTGTGGGATTATATATTTTTGATTCTAACAGGGATTTGTTTGACCTCAGATAACATTTTATATTTATTGACATTAACATTTTACTGAGTTGGGCTCTTTGAAATTTGCCTTTTTTGCAGCCACACTGTTCCGTTAGCGCCATGACTCCTGGTAGTATCGGACCAGTAAAGACAGAGAGCACTGGTAAGGAGGAGTGTTTGTAAGTTTTACCGTTCAGTCCCGTGTTAGCAGACTGTAACAGCTGTGGTAAATTACCACTGACGGGGTTTGCTTCAGTAAGAGAGGGGTCACTGATCTTCGAGATGGAAATAGTATTGCATTTTTGCAATGACAGTGTAAAATTCTTCTTTTCCTGAAATCTTAACTGTAAAATATACAAAGAGAAGCAGAAAGGGTAATTCCAGAGGACAGCAGCCTCAAGTGGCGATGAAGAACAGAGTACAGAGCACAGCCTGGTCATGGGCTGAGGGGAACTGTAAATGAGCAGCAAAAAGCTCCATGTAAGTATTCTTACGGAACTGTTAATGCTCACTTAGAGCAAACAAGAAAGATGAGCTTCTAAGTACTCACCCAAAAGGATCTTCATGGAGTAAACTGTGTGCAACTAAGCCTATGTCTGTGAGAAGAAAAAGCTATAAAGTGTACTGTGAAACACAGTCGTACCATTTTGACCCTGAAAGTTTCACAACCCTATTTAGACCACACATGGGAAGAAAGAGAAACTTTGTTTGGTGCTGCCCTCAACAGACTGAGAGATGTTTTTCAGTTATTCTCCTTCCTGCACCTAATTCTTTGCCTGGAATCCCTGGACAATTGCATTATTTGCCTGACTCCAGGTGTTCTGGCATCATACAGAAAGGTAGGCTCCCCGACAATGAGAACAAATATCTTGAGGGTTCCTAGATTTATGTCAACACCTTGGACTGTATTCAGAAAAGAAAGGAAGACAAGTCTAGTTTTGGCAAAGTTAATTTATAGTTCTTTCTGGAGCCGATTCTGTCACATTATTAATTATGAGCTGTAAGAAAGGTCATCAAGGGCCAGGATGAGTGTAGCAGGGAAGGAACAGTGGCAAATAGAGTAGTTTTGCTTGGGATTCCAACAATAGCTGGAGATTCTACCATAAAAACCTTCAAGTTGTAGATTTACAAGCTTACTAGAAATGTATCTATCCAAGCAGGACAGGTATAAACCATGGTATTCTGTCTGTGAACTGTCATGTGTCTTCAGTGTCTTATCTGAGCTGTGCTCAAAATTTAACGGGA
>NW_010433782.1:1183-1532 GCF_000710305.1 Buceros rhinoceros silvestris | reverse complement strand
CTGAGCAGCATCGCCCTGGGCTGGGGCAGGGGATGGGTGCCCCTCTCCCAGGTCGGGTGCTGTTCTGCACCTGGGGACACTCTGAGGCAGGAGCAGGACCGTCCTTGCTTTCCAGGCCACCGCTGCCGCCGCTAAGTGACACTGCCATACTGTGAGACAGCTGTGCCAACCTGCCTCGTGACGTGGAGGCCACCAGCCACCCGCCCTGGGCTACTTGCCCAGTCTGGCCCCAAGCCATCCCCCGGGGGAGTCCAAGGTCCCCCAGCGGGGCTGGGCGCTCTGGCAGCCAATACCCCCAGCCACTGGCTCCACCGGGAACCTGCCAGGGCCTGCCCGCTCGCAGCCACGA
>NW_010433782.1:0-321 GCF_000710305.1 Buceros rhinoceros silvestris | reverse complement strand
GCTCCCCGCTCCAGCCCATTCCCCACCACAAGGCCAGGAGGCTGGTGAGTGCGTCCCGGTTCCCTCCGGCGGTACCTCAGGATGCGATGCAGTCATCACTAATGCATCTGGACTCATTTACAGGGATGAGAAAATGTTTCCAGGTTTCCCACAAAGTCCCATTAAGATCCCAGTTCCACACTATTTTTAGTGCCATCATTGACAACGCCTTCCCCAGCCACCCCGGCGCTCCAGGGCCCCGCGGGGCTGCTGGGGGCACCCTGGGCATGCACCCGCCTTTTGGGGGGAGCTGAGCTGCACGGAGACAGGGCAGCTGGAGGG
>NW_010433781.1:31014-33150 GCF_000710305.1 Buceros rhinoceros silvestris | reverse complement strand
TTATTTAAGGCCTAGAGAATCATGCAGGTTTATTCTTGTGTTCTCTTTATATATAATTCTTCACCGTCTAAAGTTCTTGTTTATTATGAGGAACTTAAGGTTAAAACTGAAATACTTCTCAGTACTTCAGTTGCATCTAATTTATATTCTTTAGACTTTTCCAGATGAAGTTATGGATTATGTAACCTGACTCAAACTAATCCAGTGAAACCACTCTTTAAAATTTTATTTCATGTAGTACACAGCTATCCTAATACATAAACAGGCCATTGCCACAATTTTTTTCTAACCTGGTGAGAAAAGTGAAATACTATTCATATTCAACATTTCTTACTAGTCAAACTTTTGAAATTCACACCAATACCCAACTATTACTCCTACCTACTTCCGACTCATACCTTTTATCAGCGAGTTTCATTTTCACAATACCAGGGTCTTACTTTACTTTTGGCAATAAATGGTTTACAGAGAAATCTAAAAGCAGCAATAACATTGTTTTCTCCTTCAAAGCCATGTCTTTCAATGAGAACCATATGTGCAAAGTGCTTTTTATTTTGAAAGAATTAGCTTAAACCCAAGAGACATGTTTTGACATTTTTGTTCACTACTCTACTACACTTATATATGCTTCCTAAAGCTTTTATCTACCAGCTTAATAAAAACAAACATCCTTACATTGTTTCTGGGGAGTCTTAATTGTAATTTTTTATTTAGCTTTCTAGAAAAAAGAGTTCTTGAGATGGAAGACAAGCACACACTTCAGCTGAAGTCAATAAAAGATGAAAAAGATCAGCTTCAAGTCCTAGTAGCCAGACAGAATTCTATTATAGAAGAACTAGAAAAACAGTTAGTTACAGCTACAGTAAACAACTCAGTTCTGCAAAAACAGCAACATGATCTGATGGAGACTGTTCATAACTTGCTTACTATGATATCTACACCAAACTGTAAGTAAAAGCAGACATGTTTGTATCATTTGAGTGACATTCCCTAATTTGTGTATCTTGTTACCTATAAAGCCTTACAACCAGTTTCACCACACTTCTGCATCTCAAAAAGTATACTTTTTTGCCTTAAATTTGCATCTGAGTTAATTAACCTAAAGGCTGGGGGAGGGGAGAATAACCACATCGTTTCTGTCATTTCTTTCCAAAAATTTATTCATCTTCTGTGGTTTATATTGGTTTGCTTGCCTACTTCTCCAGTGGTGCAACAAAATACAGAGATGTCAAGTATGACTCATCTCACGAGATATTCATTTATCTGGCAATACACACTCCCTTGACCATAGATCTGGGTTAGGATGGACTGATGTAGGCTTATAGCTTTTTCTTCCTGTCTCACAAAGTTTGCTTCTGCCACCTCTCATTGCTGCATGCACAGAGTTGAGCAAAGAAAGGACAAATTATTGTGGCTATTAAAGGCAAAGCAATCAGCATTGGTCCTGTTTTTAGCACCTATGCATGCCCCAAACAACAGAACGCACCAGCTCAGGGCAGCAGGTACTTCCAAAGTCCTCCAGTCTTTCAGCAAAGCTTCCCTTCATCCTAAAAATCCCTCGGCCTAGCAGATTTTATAGGTGATACTCTCACCCCTAAATGCCTGACAGCCCTGCAACAAATCATAGCCACTGAGCATAGTTTCCAAATTTTTGCAGATTCACCTGCTCCATAAAAAAACCCACGAACCATAAACTCAAGTTACAGCTAAAGAGGATTTAAAGAAAAGAACAAATTCCTTACCTTAACTTTCATGTCTCGTACAAAACTCTGACAAATTACGAAGGTATAGCTGTTCTATCTAAAAAACAGAAGAGTCTGGTATGTTTGCCTGTAAAAGTTCTCAGGGCTAGAAATGCACCAGCATATAGAACCTCTAAATAAAGGATTTAAAATTCAATAGTAGAAAAATTTTAAAATAGTTGTCATTACAACTTAAAAGACAGTATAGATGGAATATGCTATATTACTATAAGTAGGCTCACAAAAAAGCAAAAGCATATTCATAAGGCCTCACTTTCACTAGTGTCCTAAATAATATGTTTTAGTTTCTTCTAAACAGAATAAATCCCAAGTTTTTTGTCTTAACTCCCTATCCCCTTAAATACCATTACCAAGGCTGTACATGTTCCTGCTG
>NW_010433781.1:14054-30932 GCF_000710305.1 Buceros rhinoceros silvestris | reverse complement strand
GCTGATGTTATCTGCTATGCTAGTGCACAAGTAAGTAAACAAGTCAAAGTCATGCTGGCTACAACACTGTTAAACCCAGAGTGGAAAAAATAATGAATGTTTGCCAAAAAGACAAAATTAGCAGGGAAAGCTTCTAAGATAGTATACAAACAATGGAGTGTGGAAAAGCAATTAAAACACTGAACGTGTTATTTTTATATTTAAGGCAAAGCATGTAAACAGGTGAATAACGAATAAGCAAGCTAAAAAGAACACAACAAGCAACTGTAATATAAGCACGTATTTATATGCCACCTAAAAGTTTGTAGTAACTGTTTGTGCTTGTTAGATTAAATTAAAAGGGAAAATACACAGAACCAACCCTAAAAAGGTCAAATATAAAATATCAGTCAGCAGGCAAAATGCCAGGGAATTCCAACCTCCATAGTTAATAAAGAGCTGAACAAAAAGATGACCCTCAGATTGTTCTGTAAAATAAGAAAGCTAAGGCATATTAAAATGTATTTTTTACACAAATGAATTCCAGAAGGAATGTATCCTTAGTGGGTTGAGCTGAGCTACCAAGCCTCAGCTTGGTACATACAAAGTTGTTCCTCCTTAGCACAGGGGCAAAAAAACTAGCTAAAAATTTCTGAAAGTTGTTATTCCATTCAGCTGTATTATAAAAGATTTCATAACTATTACATTAGATTTCACAATTTAGAGTATTGGCCAAAGGTCATGATTAATATAATCAGTTGTCAGTTAGATGTGTTTGCAACAGTAGTTAATGCATACAGAGGTTGTAACGCATGTAAGAGTCCAGCAAAGGCAAAGAATGGAAGCAGAAATTGTTCTACGGAATGAGATGCTATATACTAAGTTTTCTTATTCAGCATATAATAATACAGCAATTTTCAATCTATCACGCTCATATCAGAATAATGTCTCTATAGAATATAAAGTAACAACACACATAATTAATACCTTGATCTGTCATTTCTTTCAGGACCACGCATCCTTTTCTGAACTGCAAAGCTTAAAGCTGAGTACATCAATTGCTTCTAAGTAACTAAGTCTCCTCTTAATGCCTTCAATTTCTATTGTATTTTTAACAGCTAAGAACAACTTCATAGCTAAAGAGGAGCAAATCAGCTTCAAAGATTGTGCAGAAGCTTTCAAATCTGGACTGACAACAAGTGGAATCTACACTTTAACAGTTCCAAACACTGTACAAGAAAAGAAGGTAGGATGGCGATAAAAGTGCTACCTAGGCATACTGTGTGTTAAAAAGTTATTTGATCTGGTAAAGATACTATTTTAAAGGCTAGTTAATAATGAAGTTTATTACTAACTGTGGCTTTTAACGACTGTTTTATCACTTATAGATCTTGGTATCCTACAGGAAGAAGAAAGTCCTTCAGATGAAATCTTAGCTCACTTGACCTATGGGTTCCAGTGCTTCGTTATGCAGACTTTTAAGGGCATTCTGTTACAATTAGGTTAGCAATTAGATCAGCACAACTGAAGGTGGGTAACAGAGAGAACATTTCTGGCCAATACTGCTCTGCTTTAAATAAGAGGTGAGAGCTTGCAGTGGTTTCACAAGATCAGTTTAAATTCCCTTTATGGATGATTTTTCCCGCTCATGTGTTTAACTGAAAGGTGTTTCAACGTTAATTTAACTTAACACAGTACACCATACCCCTGTAGAAGTTACCTTGAGCTAAAAAAGGCACTCAGTGAATGAAACACGGGATGCCTGACAGAGATGCTCCATATACTGAAATAAATAAAATGAAAAGCTTCAGATTGTTTCATCTGAATTATACTATAAATAAATTCTGAAAGGGAGAAAAGTCCTGGGTGGACTGTGAGGATAAAGAACCAAAAGCTGCAGTGAGCATTCTGAGGAGCGGGGCTCAAATGAAGAGCGTTTGTTTTCAACTTTTCAGACACAACAGGCTGAGGAGGCTAAGGGACATTTGAATATAAACTAAAATGCTTAATATATTTCTTAGACACTCACTAAATAATTTTCTAATGTTTTTATTTTATAATTTCATACTGTAGACTTATCCTTACAAGGAAGAAAGTATTTTATGGAATTCCTAAGGCTCTACTTTATTATGTCAGTAATACTTGGGAAGAAAAAAAACCTAACAGAAAACATACAGAAACAGAGAAAAGTAAGGGCACGTGTGCAAAAGTAGCTGGTAAAACTCTGACAGAGAAAGCATTTTTTTCCCAAATTTTGACAGCAAAGGTTTAGAAATCGAGTTCACCAGTGGCTAGTCTTTGAAGTGCCAGAACTTCATCTAGCCCAGGCTAAACTTTGTGATATTTACTCTTACAAAGCTTTCAACTAAAGGAAATAAAACAATTAATTTGGGTAGGATCTATAAAATGCAATACATAAACCGTGCAATGTTTGTAGATATCACGTAGAGAAGTGGTGATATCTATAGCCTGCTTCTCTTGGGGAAAAATAAAGAAGAGGCTGGTTTTCCTTTGGAATAGTCTAGGACTAAGAAGTTTTAATGTGATGCAGATTTTTTATACACAGACAAATGCATAAGAGGTGTTGTCAAGGGAAGTGAACGTTTAGGGATAATCAACACCTTACACCATTTCAGCTGTTTATGATGTAGATGGCCACTAGGACCAGGAAACAGAATGACCTTTTTTATTTGCCAAAAGTCTGCACTGCTGTTTATGTTTTTGTCTTTTCCTCTTGTAACACCTTCTGACCTCTCAACAGGCTTATAAACAACTTCTGTGTAATCTGTCACTGATCCTGCCTTGCTAATTTGCCTCCCACCATAATCCAAAACTAAAGAATTGCATACAAGAGCTGAGAGGAAAACAATTATTTAATTCCATCAATATTTTCAAGCTTTCGAGCTTTCCTGTTCTACACTGGCACAAAACCTAGGGCCTTTTAAAAACAGAGCAAAAGACTGCTGACACAAGGAAAAATGGCAGAGGCAAACTCATGAAAAGTCAATAGCTTCATGTTTACAGCACTCACCTGAACTGATTAACCTCCTGGTCTTAACCAGGCAGAATACCTGAGTCTGGATGATCCTAATATATTTTAGCTCAGCTGTTACCACAACTATCACAAACACATTACACCCAGTCTTAAAACAGTGACTGAAGCAGTGGCTAAGCAATTACCCATTTCCACCCCTGTTGAGCAGAATTTTCATCCCAGAACCGAAACACATTCCAAGCCAAGGCCTTTTAAACCAAAACTTGCTTGCAGAAAGTGATTTGGGCAAGTTTGAATTTACAAACAAAACGATTTTGCGTAACTTTCCTAAAAAGCGATCATCCAGACAACTAGATAGTCATTTCAGAAGGAGCCCATGCCATTGAACTTACATCTAATACACACATACACTAATTGTTTCCAACCCCAAGCATTAAAAAAGATCATGAGTAGCTTCTCTGATACAGTTAAGAGGTCAGATGAGGGGGTTTGGGTGCATTTAAGAAGTTCTTATCATTATCTTTTTCGCTGCTAACTGGTATTAGGTTAAATAACATTGTAAACCACGTGTACACCTTTTTTTCCCCAGAAGAAAGAAACTAAGACTGCAATCCTTACATAGTAACACCTCTAGGAGCTAGAGATAGCAGGATACAAAACCATTGAGCCTCATAATGCAGAACTGTTAAGAGTTTGCAAAGCCACTTTACTTTGCAAAAGTAATGCAAAGGGACACTGGAAAGATGTGACAACCACACTTGCTTTGGTGTAAAAACTGATACATAAAATAATCTTCCTGATAACTCGGCCAGAACCTTACCATTCAGAACATAGGTCTGAAAACACTTATACCCCAAATATCCTAATGTACAAGAAAAAAGAAGAAAAATAACTTCCTTTGAAAGTCAACTTCCTAGATAGTGAGGACATCAGATTGACTGTTCACAGCTTATATGCTTACCATCTTTGGGAAGGGGACTACTTCTAGTTAAACGCACACTACAGCATTTTCAGAAATACTTCACTGATCTTTAGCTGAAGGTGAAAAATATAAACAGCTGACCTTAGCTCTCACAGTGCTACAGCTGCTAGAACTGTAAGTTCTGAAGGAGTTCACAAGATAATTCAAGTATTCACCCTGCCAATTTGCCGTAATTTGAGAGGCTAATATCTTTATTCTTTTTGGCATCTACTTGAAGACTCCTGCTGCCTGCCTAATCTTGGTATCTATTTTTACTAGTTTTATGAAATGTTACATTTTTTCCTTTTGAACATGAAAACCTAAGCTAGGCTGAAAGGTCAGAAGAGTTCTGTTCTAGTAATGCATGTTAGAGAAAGCCTTATATGCATATCATTTTATTGGAGACTGAAGAATTTTTTAAAAAAAGACATAATTCAAATAAACGCTTCCTCTCCCCTCATCTTTCACATACATCATGAAGTTGTTCCCTCTGCAGACTGATACAGCAATTTATTGCATTTATTTTAAACTAAGCAAATCCTTTCCTTAATCTTAATTTTACCAAATAGCTTATCTCTATCCTTAAAATTACTTATGAATATACACCACTTCAATATTTTCAGTAAAAAAATAAAAAACATAAATGAACTTATTTAATGAATTTTCTTTCTGTACTCTTTACTACCATTTTTCTTCACTGACTTTATTTTTTCCGAATTAACAATCACATGTGTATGTAAATTTGAAGTTTCTAGTTTTACAGTGAGTATTTTCATCTTGTTTAGTCAGAGAGCTAATTCTGTGGAAATGATCTGGAAAGCAAAGGAATGATTTCCTGAGCAAAGGTGCATATGTGAGGGCTAAAGCCTGAAAGGAAAAACATTTCACTGTATGATGCATATTTAATAGGTGGTAAAAAAAAAAAACAAAAAAAAAAAAACCCACACTTTTCACCTAGTTCAAGGAAGCAAGTGTGCAACCATGAAGTACCGTGGCTAGAAACCATACACTCAAACAGAATAACCTCCTCATCTTCTAACACAGTTACTATGACACTAGAAGGAGATAATGTAACCGATATATTCCCTTTGCCTGTGCCACACTTCCCACTCAGGAAAGAAAAGGATTTCGCTTCCCAAAGCCATAAAACTGGCATCTTTTAGATGCACTTACAGTTGACTGACGTGAAAATTTTTTGTGCGGAAAAACTATATTCCCACATTTGCATGAACTTTATAAAGATGTTACTAGTATGAAAAATCTACATGAGATTTTAATGGACATCTTCAATTTATTAATGCATGTTTAAGTTCCTCCTAAATTGCTTCTCGCTTTGGGAAGAAATTTGCAGTACCCCAGCATTTATCCCAAAGGGTCTGTAGTGCCTATAAAAGCTAGTTGTGTTACCATTCATGTACAAAATGGATACTGGCTGTTAACAGGAATATTTTATGTAAGACATTCATAGTCATGCACTGTTTGAGAATATTTTTGTCATTAGAACTAAATAAAGTGCTATTTTATGGCATTTTTATCTTCAAAGTTATAATTCCAGTTGATAACCTTCCTCCCTCTGCAAGGGGTTAAAAGCTACATATTTCAGAGAAGGGTGAAACAGTTCTATTCTCAGTGTGGCGGCTTATATTGTCCTTTCGGCGGGGTGAAGCTTCAGAGTCAGAAACTTTCTCTGCAACCAAAGATATTTGACTATTGTTACATCAGCATTTTAACTTGTATTGATGCTTAATAAAAATATCTGCATCTGCTTTAGCCCATCCCTAGTATCCTTCTTCATAGCTTCCTGTGGAAATTAATTTTCACATATGCATTGCACATCACATGAGTTACCTTTGTAAACCAGATTGATCATCTTTTATAATACCTTATCTTCAGCTTTTCCTTTCAAGGCAATTTTTAGTTTTACTGAATTTAATTTATATACTATTGCCAGTCATTAAGTACAGAGGTCAGTAAAACCACGAAAACCAGGCTTTGAGGTGCAAGCTACTGCATACATTAAAGGAAATTAATGTTGCTGCTTTCAATTAAATTTCATTCACATGACATACTTTAACAAGTAATCCCTAATCCAACTCGTTTCCTCATTTCTTTTATCTTTCCTAAAAATCTCCAGTTGAATATCTAACAATTCTCTGCTGTTGAACAAAGAGTCTAGAGATAACCTTAAAATACAGTATCTGCTTTGGATTTCCAATGTGTTACAGCATGTTGGAACACTAATATGTTTAATATTTGCAGCTCTAAGTGCTTTCATTGCCTTCAAAAGTCTGATGCCTTTGAACAGTACAATATGCGTGCCACTGCCTCCACTGCAAATACCCTGTTTGATTTATATAAATACCTGTGTGTGTACAACACTGGTAAAATACATATACACAGAAATACATGCATACCCTAAACCAGCCAACTGTATCAAACACTTAGTAAGAAGCACATTTTACTTCCTAAGATGACACAGAAGACACAGGACAGAAGGAAACTGGCTTCTCTGAAATCACACTTTTCCAATGAATTTCCAGGATGTCTAATAGTTCAAAGAATTGATAATTGCTAACACTGATAAGATGGTCTCAAACAGAAGGGAATAAAAAAGACATACAGCTTCAGTGGTATCCAGTCATGATTTGAGGCATTTATAGGCAGTGAGAAGCAGCAGTTACAAGATTGGTAAGAAGGAAGACCACTGAGAGGCCACTTTCTAAATGAAGGAAAATGCAAATTCATAATGAATCTTGGCTCCATGGCAGAGAAGATGCAACTTGGACTTAATTGATGTAAGATCTAGAATAGAGATTAGGAGTTACTGTAGTTTAATGTAATGTAGTTTAATACTAAACCTATAATTTAAAAACTTTTCAAAGATGCAAAATAATTCTGGAGAAGACTTAGTTCAGTATCTTGGCAGAAAGTGGTGGAAAAAAAAAAAAGATTAAACTTCCATATGAGAGAGCTTAGAGCATTAACTGTGAACTCTCCAAACAGGAATATTTATACAAGAAATTTAAGATATTTTTCTTCAAGTTAGTATTGGTCCTATTTCTCCCAAACATCACTCCAAAATTCCCTCTAAATTTTCAAAAGATTTTTTCCATCAGCATCTCCCCAGTACATTGGCAGCTTCAGTAATACCTTTATCTCTGATGCTGCAGTGAACATACACCAGACATCTATTAAACTCAGTCACTCTCTGTTTTAATCTAGAACACTGACTGAACCAGTCACCTATAGACTTGAATTTTACTGTGCCAGGGATGCATTTACTGAGTATTCTAAAACTGAGTTCAGTGAACTGTCTGTTATGTGTCAATTCTTTCAAATGCTTAGCAATAGTTCGTTAAACTCAAATATAATTTATGAATAACTGGAATTTATGAATAACTAGTTGTCACTTGTTCTAGAATATAAGATATTCATTGCAGTCTAAGTAACAACATGCTTCAAGATTTAACTTTCAGATAGTTATTTGTTCTACACTTAACTATGGTGTTAGACCACCTGCAGAGGCATTTAACAATTTCAGCAGAAATAAAAACATACTTCAGTTTGCTCACTACCTGAATTTAACAGTACATATACTCTGACAACCAATGGGAAATGCGAACGGATCTCTCACAAAAAAAAAAAAAGGGAGCTATTTCACCAAGAAACTCCAAAAATAACAGTTCAAGAGGGACGTATAGAATCCAAAGCTACAACATTTTTTTTTTTGTTGTTGCTTAATACCAGCTATCAGGTGTTTTTAAGGCATTGTTCGTAGTCTCTTAAGTGTGATAGATATCCTGAGACATCACATTTTTTTATTGTAGACAGCCACAACCAATTTGTGTGAAAGTATGAACACCAGCATTTTTAGGTTAATACAATTTTGCATGTGTACATTTTAAAACTTTCCACTATGTAGAATTCTGTGAAATACATGCTTTGTATTTTTGTTTTCCCATGAATGCATGCACTTATGCTGTTACACCCTGACCCTGACAGGCCTACTGCGACATGGAAACTGGTGGAGGAGGTTGGACAGTTATTCAGAGACGTGAAGATGGCAGCGTGGACTTTCACCGGACATGGAAAGAGTACAAGATGGTAAACAATGTTTTCTGAAGCCTTAATATTAGTCATTATTATCTGAAACCTAATATAATAAAATAACAGTATGAGCATCCTTAGAATGGAAGCAAGTTTTAAAAGTTTGCATCTGTGTCGTCTTTGTCCTTAGATATTCATTCAGAACATGTCAGAGTAGTAGAAGTTGTTTGCTGAAGCAGACTTGCAAGCATGATGTTTGTTTTTAAAGGGAAACCTCACTTTTCTTTAATCAATTGTTCCATGATATGTCTGCATTTTTTGAGTTACTTATATTTGTGTTTCTAGTGGCAACAGTAGAAACTGCTCCAAATCTGCTAAGTAATACTGACTCACTGTTTCAGATTCCCGAGTTTGTCTTTGTTGACATTAACCTTCTGAGATATTACAGATCTATAAACCTCAGTAAAATTCTTAGTTGATAGACTGAAAACTATTAAACTGAAAAACTGGTGAAGTGATAATGTCAGACTCAAAGGAAAAAACAAACCAAAGGTATTTAAATATACAACTTGAATTACAGGGATTTGGTGATCCTGCTGGGGAGTACTGGCTGGGAAATGAGTTTGTTTCTCAACTGACTAATCAGAAGCGTTATGTTCTTAAAATATACCTGAAAGACTGGGAAGGAAATGAGGCATATTCGTTGTATGACCACTTCTCTCTAGCAAACGAAGAGCTAAAATACAGGTAAGCAGAAAAATCAGATCTGAATTAAAAAAAGGTCTGATAAATAAACATTCTATACTGTGTAGATGCGTGACCTGATTTCATACAAATTATGATGATTTTTCAGTTCAGTCAGAAAATAACCTTTTTTCCCCACTTATTGCCTAAAACAATCAATTTTTTTTTCCAAAGGAGTGAATGTGTATTTTACCAGTGCGCCCTGGGTGGGTGTAACACACCAAGGTGCAGAGATGGTATGCTGTAAGATAGGATGCATGTGCCAGTATAGTGGGTGGCAGTGTACAGTCTTCAGGGCAACAGGAACTGATCTGCAGTTGCTGTCAAATCCTGATTCCCTGCAATAAATACATTTCTGGAAGGTGGATAACTAAGATAAATAATACTGCCAGGAGTTTTACCACTTAAGTCAGTGGCTAGTAGGAGCCATCCTGTTGCCATCAAGAGCACACTGAGATGATGCTACCTTTTCCTTCTGTGACCCACTGCCTTGGATTCTCAAAGCATAACTCTCCTACTTATGAAAATTAAGCTAATAGCAAATGTCCAGTCTCACCCCCCAACAAACATGTCAATTTAAACACCAGTTTTTAATGGACCCATTACATATGTTCCTGTTATTCTATAAATTTAAAGCTTCACGATTTCTTCTTACATATTTGGTTAAAATAGGAAATAATACACATTTTAAATAAATTCTTTATGTATAAATAAATAGTAACGTAGTATTATATATTTTGATACAGCATCAGCCACAGTTGAATGATGGGCAGTTCATATTTCATTCTCCAGGCTCTCTGTAAATGCAGTAGATACTGTTTGATTGGTTATAGAAGAAACTAGAGACTCTACAGTATAACAGATGCTTTCCTACTACATGAAATGGTTCTTTATAAGAATCTTACAGCATGATGGAGCTTAAGGTGACTAGACAGAAAAATCGTCTACATTTAGATGAGTTTATCCAAGATTTCTAGCAACTAGCTATTGGTTGTAAACAAAGTCAACTGGACACCTGAGAGAACTGATGCTGTTACTTCAACTCAAGTCTTATATGTAAAGCAATCCAAAAGTATCAGCATCGACCCGTCTCAAAAAATTAGATCTTAACGCCTTAGTAGTATAGAGCTGTCTCAACTCCAAAGCAAATATTTTTTCATCTGGAAACAGTCAGAATCTACAGCAGAGATTTTTTTTTTAAAGCACTGCTTTAAAATACTTATAAAGGCAACCTTTGCAAAATGGGTCATTACTTTCGTCCATTTACAATATTAAAAAATGATTACTGAAAACTAAGATGGTTGCCTGTAAACAGATACTTTATTTTAATATGCAGCCAAACATGGAATGCATTAGTAAAATGCAGCGGTTTAAAGAACTTAACATTAAAGTATTTAACATTATGAAAAGAAAAAACCTAAGAAAATACTCAATTAAGAGCATCTTCCATTACATTCAAGACACTAATACATTCTGAATGCTTGAAAGATTATCATTTGGGCCATAAAACTGAAATTTGATAGATTTCAATGGACTTTGCTTGAGTCACACTTCCTGATCTCAAAGCTATGAGGTCAGGCCAGGTTGCTCAGGACTTCAGCCAGTGAGTCTTGAAACCCTTCAAAAGCAGAGACTGCACAACCTTCTCCTTGCTTGTCTACCCTCATGGTGAAAAAGGTTTTCCTGACAGCCAGTCAGAACCTCTCACTTCAATTTACATCCACGGCCTCTCACCTTCTCTTATCCTAACCCATACTTTTAAAAACTGAACAATATTAATAAATGAATAATACTCTGCTTACATTATCCTTCAAATGATATTTGCAAATGAAGCCTAGGATCATATGTTATAGTTGGAACCTTCAATACCTTTCATGTTCAAAATTCTGTAAGCCAATTTCTAACTCACCTTAAGAAAAAACAGAATATTTAACTTTATGAAAGAGATTTTTTAGAAAATCTGTAATGAGGTGATCTTTTGCAACCTAAATGAATAAAAATTCACTCATTCTTAATATTTTCAAATAGGGAATATAAAATGGGTTAAAAGAATCTCTTAAAACTACAAAAGACAATTTCTGTCATAAGCAGACAAGTACATACAAGATGAAGATTGATCTGGGGCCAAGTTAATTCTCCTCAGAGTCAGATCTCCTCTTTAAACAAATAGAATACCCCTAAGAAGGATGAGCTATTTGATACAGAAATGCAATCACCAAAGAGACACTGAGGAATCAGAGGGTTCAAGTCCTTCCAGTTCCAGGTAACACAGTAAGAGCTGTGTAGTTGCCTCCCCAGTTTGGTGCCCTGTGTTTCTCCCCACTGATACTGCATCTACACCTGTATAAGCAGATCCAAACAGTAGCAGCCTCACTGAAAGCTTACCTGGCCAGGCAATTAAAGCAAACATAAAAACCCATGATGATTTAACACTAATAAATCTGTGAAGGATGTGAAAGGGAACAATAATTAGGAAAGTGGAAAGGGAAATATTGAGAAACTGCAAAAATACCTGTTACTAGTAGGTAATTAATAGTCCAGGTAATGCTATTTTCTCCCATAGATGCAAAGTTGTAATGCTGCATTGCCATGTTTTAATGACAACAGGAATAAAAAAAAATTTTAGTTTAAACTTTCGAACTGGATTAAAAAAAAATTGCATACAATGTGCTTACACTATTAAGATATGCATGATATTTATGAAAAATTCCAGGAGTTATCTACATGCTCTGATTTTCTACTAATAGGACATGAACAAAACAGTCATCTCTACAAATTCGGAGGCTGTTCATTAGAATATTGTGCTGACCATTTCTGCTCATATGAAAACATTATGCTGCAAAACAGCTTACAACAATACATTGGCCTGAAGAGAACTATTTGAACAGGATATTTATTGCAAACTATTCTATCATTATTTTGCAGATCAACTACCATTAACTTCCACGTAATAATTGTTTTTCCATTCCTCACTTCTACAGGATCTACCTTAAAGGACTTACTGGGACAGCGGGCAAAATAAGTAGTATAAGCCAACCAGGAAATGATTTTAGCACAAAGGATGCAGACAATGACAAATGTATTTGCAAATGTTCACAAATGCTAACAGGAGGTAAGAATGTTTTTCTGTTTCGTGGTCTTCCTATTTTTATTGGCACTGAAATGGTCTACAACATAAGTAATTGTAATTTTGACTTAGTAAATTTTGACCATTGAAGAAGTCCAAAACTCACAGATAGAAACACTAGTATTGTGACTCCAAATGAAATATTTTATCACTTGACAAAGGTTAAAGTAAAACAAGAGAAGTTAAAACTGGAGGGAAAAGAGTCTCTGAAGTTGAGGTACAAAAAAGTCTGTAACTGTGGAATTAATCAGAGACACAGCAGATTCTCCTTCCAAGGAAGGAGAAAACATTCAGAGATCAAAACACTTAACTCCCCTCGGAAAACAGTTTTAGAGATTCAGTTAATCAGTGAAACAGCTCCTGATTCTTAAGGCACAAACCCTTTCCCAAACTATGCAGAGGAGAAGAAACCCCCCAAAAGCTGCTCTATACTGTATGTGCCACAAAAGGGTACAAGCATTTAATTCTGAATTTCAGTATAATTATAAAATGGCAAAGATTCACCACATAGGAGATATCTACATTTTTCTAATGATTGTTCACTAGTTACTGGAGTTTCAGGTGATATTTTTATCTTGAACCATACAAGCCACTCATTTGTCAGTCTAGAATTCCACATTCTGAAGTATAAACAACTACTTTGTAAATTCGACTTCTCTTCCTGTTATCTGTTAAACAATGGTTCGTTTCCCTATAGCACAAGTTGCAAGACAAAAGACAGCTTCAGTTTATCCAAAAGGATAATTGGATTACTGCCCTGCAAAACAGAACACACACATTATCACCATCATAACAGCAGTATAAAAATATTATCTTATTAATAAAAATAAATTTTCCTTACGACCCACTAACAGGTCAGGACCATAAGGATACGTAACAAGTTTGGGCTGCTTTTTCCTCCTTTTCGTTCTTACCAAGTTTTGGCACAGAGATTTTGAAATGATCTACACACAGGACTGAAACAGATAACTGAATTAATCCCCTAAAATGAATTAAGAAAGGAATTAAAATCCGTGAGGAACAGGACTTTGCCAAAGAAAGTGGTATTCGCATAACTGTGAAAACAGGGAAATCTCACAGCTCTTACTGATAAGATTGCTTTCCCAGTGTGGAATAGTAACTCAAATTACTAGAAGGTTGTAAGGAAATACACTTCTCTTCACCTGAAGCTCAGAAATGGGCTGTAGTGTACAGATAAATGTTTTCCTCACTGCTATAGTTTTCTATGGGGATTTTAAAGTAGGGGTTATGGCACACCATAATGAAGGCAAATAAGGTGGAAACTACCATCAACTGTAGCGACCTGAGCCACAATCTGGGGGACCCGTCACCCCCCATCCCAATTTTACCAATTACCAAAAATCAAAGACAACTCAATCAATATCATTATAGTTCAAGTAGAGTTCTGTCCTCAGACTTGTCAACAAAAATGTTTCCTCTGATCATAAATTAAACTGGATTGAACACCTTCCCTTCTCAGTTTTAAACTACAGTGCATTACATAAGCTTCAAAAATACAGTTAATACATAAATTTAGAAAAGAAATGAATTTAAGGCAAGTATTTTATACAGGCGCCTCCAACCGATAAGAAAGAAAAATTGGGTTTAGATTTCTTCCTCATTACAGGACAACAAACTGTCCTTATATACAATTTTGAAAATTACCTCTGCTGATGTTTTTCTTTGTTTCCTATCTTTCAGGATGGTGGTTTGATGCATGTGGTCCTTCTAACCTCAACGGAATGTATTATCCATTACGACAGAACAACAACAAGTTCAACGGTATCAAGTGGTACTACTGGAAAGGCTCAGGATACTCTCTCAAAGCCACGTCTATGATGATTCGACCAGCAGATTTCTAAATGCTTTTGCATTATGTGAATTATGTATTGCATAGTCTTCAAAGACTTCATTTGCCAAACATATAAACACACATCTGCAACTTGTCTCATTTTTCAGCCCAGAAAACATGCACTAGTGTTTTGAAGGGATGAGTTCAGTGTAATTCCTGAATTGCAATAGCCTTGGTAAAGCTCCTATTATTCAACCAGACACAAGTCTAAAGCATGAACCTGATATAACAGTAATTTGGCCAAAGGACTGAATAAAAAGAATATCCAAGAAACTGTCAGACAACTTAAAGACTGTATTTTACCGATCATTTATGTTATGTACATGTTAGTAAATAACTGGAAATGTGAAAAATTACCGAAAAATAGTTTTAGAAATATGCATTTTGCTTCATCAGTGAACTTTAAACATTAATATAAATCACTTAACTAGATATAGAACTATTTATATCTCTGTGTCATGTTTGCCTTCAGTGTACATAAAAAAAAAATACTGTCCTGTAATTAGATCAATACTATAGTTAAAGAATATATTCTTTTTCCCCCATAGTCTCCTAAACAACTTCTTACATCTATTCAGGGATTTTTTCCAATAGCCTGTGTAACTTTATTTAACAAAGGACAAATAGCATTTCAGTACTTTGCATTTATTCCTGGGGAACACCATGTACAAAATTCACCATTTCTTTCAGTTTGTATGTATTACAGTTACTATCTAAATCCCTGCAAATTACAATATAGTATGTATTCCTTTATATATTTATGAAAATTGCACTTTTTTCTTTTACCTATAAAATAACTGATCAGTATTTTATAAACTGAGACAATGGCATTAACACTAGATGTCCAGTTGTCTGTGACAATCAGTTAGCACCCAGTGCTGTAGTACATCTACGCTCTTTGTAAAAATAACCTAACTGAAAAAACATATGCATGTTCTATGATACAATGAAATTTAAACTCATGACTTAAGATACAAATTACAACATTTTAAAAACAGAAAAAAGAAATCTGAAAGTTATCGAAGATCATATTGTTGGGGTTTTTTTTCAGACACGACATTTCTGGAGGCTTACTTAACAAAAGCTATTATATCTTAAAAACTGTAAATGATTTTGAGAAAGATGAAAGAACTCTCTTCTTTTTATACCTGACAGTCATTAAAGCTGCTGTCAGAGAACCCCACCACTCACACCACCATCATTCTTCTTCACTGAAAATGTGTCAGCACTACTAAAGGGCAGCAGAGACAAAAAATACTTCTAATATTACTTCATTATTTGATTTTAAATAAACCTAGAGAGTGTAGATGAACAGTCATCATCTGAACAGTTGCATAAAATAATGTATTTAAGATTACTGTTCCATATTTTATTGTTTCTCCTAGCAAACCTGTGAGGATATATATACCCCATACTATTAATAATTTTTTTCGTGAATTTTTAAGAGATTTCATAAAAAGCAAGTCTAGCAGATGGCCAGCAAGCTAATAAAGGAGCTAGACATACCAAGAGGCACTCAACATACCGAGAGAGGCCAAGAGAGCCAGCCTTTTTCAGCCTGGAGAAAAGGAAGGGCGGCCTTACTGCTGTCTACATCTGCCTGATCAAAGACACAGAGAACACAGAGCCAGACCTTTCTTGGAGGTGCACTGCAGTGGGACAAGAGGCAGCAAACACAAGTTGGAATTGGGGAAATTGGATTTTCTTTTTGATTTATTCATTTATTACCATGACTGTGAACTGTACAAATCCCATGGAGCACAACAATGAACTAGACAACCTTAAGAGGTCCCTTCTAATCTAAAATATTTTATGATTCTATGAAATTTAATAGAAATGCCAAATCTAGATTACTGTATTTCCTGCTTCACTGCATTCATTTGAGCAACCTAGTCTACTGAATGGTGTCCCAACCCAAACCATTCTATGATTTAATCAGACAACTGAAGAAAATGCTTCCAATATTTGACATAATAACCATATCCAACCCAATAGTAAAAGAAAAAAAAAAAGAAAGAAAGAAAAAAAGAAGAAAAGCTTCTTAAAACTAACAATGCAATCTGGCACAGTATGAATACTCAACTTGGCAAAGGAAAATAGGGCTAACTTCTGGTTGACATTAACCTTCATTTTGGTAAGAAAACATTATATGATAACAATAGTTAAATATTGCATGGCTAGTTTAGATTTGCTGGGAAAAAAGGTCTTTATAAAGCTTAAAGCTTTTCGATGACTATTCTGGGAAAGTTATTGAAGATACTAATGCAGACACTGAATGAATTACTTGTTTAATGAGACTAATTTTTTTTGTAAAATGGAGTAATTTGTCAACAGAAATGTAAAATCTTAGAATTGCTATGTTTTTAAATTACATTTTATTTAAATGAGATTGCATAGCTTAAACTGCAAACACCAAAGCAAAATGAGAGGACATTTTGGAAGGAAAGCAATAGTAGGAAAAAGAAGGCTGCAACAATGCTTTGGACTTGGTACAAACAATAAAAACGTAACAGTAAGGTAACCCCTTCTTTTAATTCCTTCCTGTCAAATAAACAGCATATAAAACTAGAATGCACTTCCATATTCTCTAAGTACTTAGGAAGCAGAAAAGAAATAGCAAGAAAAAAGGGGAATATAAACACCATTCATGCTCAAATAATAATAATCGTTTCTTTAAAAACAAAGTATCTGTAACGGTAAGAAACCAGAATGACTCAAGAAGGGAATGATTGGAAAGGTGATGGAAAAATCACCTTGGACACTGACTTTGATCCCCTACAAAAGAAGCAAACTGCAAACAAGCAATTCTGGTTCTCTCAACCTCCCCCAATTTTATCTTCTCACCATCTCTCAAGCCCTCCTTACTTCTGCTTTAGGACTAAAAACTGTAAACACAAATCTAAAAAACAAAAACCCCAGCAGGGATCCCTTCCAAAGAATGCTATGCATGTTGTTACTGATAGCATACTTGGTTATTAAACAAGGTAGTCTGAGAAGAAACAGAAAGCTCACACCAGCTTAATCTGAAGTACAGAAAAGGGAGGAAAAAGAGAACACGCTCCTTCTTTTTCACATTAAGTTTTACCATTCTTAATATATTTGCTATATTAAAAAAAAATTTCTCCTTTTAGAAAAAATACATTATAATGGATGATTAATTTCTTTGGGTTTAT
>NW_010433781.1:10640-13935 GCF_000710305.1 Buceros rhinoceros silvestris | reverse complement strand
ACTTCAAGAACATACAACTTATAATCATGAAATAAAGTCTTCAGCTCTAACATGTAAATTTCAGATTTCAAAGGAATATTAAAAATAAGTTCGTAACAGTTGGTAAAATTTTAGTAAAAAGTGAAGTTCAAACCCCATTAAATGTTCTTTCTTCAAAGCCTGTATGAAACTTTGAGAAACAAGTAGCAGATGGTAATACATTTAACTACATGCTGCAACGTAAGAGAAATTGTGAAACTTTTTTTTTTTTTGGCAAAACTATTAGAGTGATTGACTAGTAACCTTATAGAATTCTACTTGTTCTAAAACCAAAATAAAACTATTGTTTAATCAATTACAACACACAGATTGCAGATACGCTCTGGTCTGCACAGACACACCATGGCACCACATGAATACCTTTGCACTAGTTCACAATGCAGTACTTCAGAATGATCATTAAAGGCAGGAAAAAAGCTTTTTTGTTTTAACCTACTGAGTAGTTTCAGAAGCCCACAGGAATTTTCCATTGCCAAACTCATTTCTGGACTGAAAATACTAAGTCCATGATCTGAATAATCTTTCTGTTAGCTTAAAGGACCATTTAACTTACAGGAGCTGCAGGGAAGCTGGATGAAAGCTCATATGGTTCCTCTGAGATCCAATGGCCCAATTCCAAAGACCACAGAACCTAAAATAAATTAAGCGGTAAGTAGAACTCTTATAATTTCTAAAACAGCAAACTCTTTGAATATGTAATTAGAAGGAACTGCAGTGGCAATAGTTGGTTTGGTATTTCATTTACCCAAATCAAATGTCTCACTGAAAATGCAAGCCATCAGACAGATACAACTGAAACAAACCTTTAAAATACCAAAGTCATATTTCTATAAATAGTTACACTAAATTTTAAAACCTTGTGAGGATATTAGACAAGTCAACTTTTTGCATCATAAAATTAAAGATTTGAAAAAGGAATTCATATTAGTTCTGTTCTTTTGGTTCAGTTAATGATGCAGCTTCATGAGGTTGCTGTTGGCCCATTTCTACAGCCTGTCAAGGTCCCTCTGAAAGGGAACACCCACCTGGTGTACCAGACTCGTCACAGTTTCGTAACATCAGCAAACTTACTGAGGGTGCACTCTTCCCCATCATCCAGATCATAAATGAAGATGTTAAACAATATTGGACCAATATCTACCCCTCCTATGGACTGGGATTATGCAACTATTGTATGTAATCCACTTTACATATATAAATCAGCCTGCAAAGAAGAAAAGCTTCATTTCATTCTCTTCGGTATCCTCCTCTGTCAATGTCACATTCTAGAGCACAAAAAACGGTTGCTAATGGTGCACAGTACCGCCTGGAAAATACATGAGCATTTTTGTTTAACTGAGCTCTGAAACACTGGATCAACATGATCCTTGGAAACTAGCAATCCTAAAAGCATACTTCTGATCCCATCAGGGCAATCAAAAAATGGTTAACAAAAAAAAAGAAAACAAAAAACGCAAAAACTTGAAACATTTCTATTTTCAATTTCTGAAATACATGATCTTTTATTTTTTTTAATGAAACCTTCCCAAAACTACTCTATCCAGCAACAGGTAGCATTAAGTGAATGCATAGTGTACATATACCCCCAAAAATGGATATATGGAATTTATTATAAAGTAAATCCCTTTATAATTCTACCTCTGGCAGTCATATTTTCCCTAAATATTTCTCTAAGCATTGCAAATAGATGATGTCTGTTTCCTACCGTTAGCACAGCCATGCACCATTAAACCGTTGTCATTACTCACCTTAGAACAAGCTGAATTTCATTACTGCATGAAATCATTCCCATGCTAGATTCACAATTAACTGAAATATTTTGCATTTTTTTAATTCTTTTTGAAGATGTCATAACAATCCATATATCACTCGTTTAAATTATAAAACTTTTCGTCTTAAAATTTGGGAAGCAGTGCTATGAGATGGTTCCCTCAGACAAAAATTGGCATGACGGAAAGCAAGCATGATAAAGTTATCCTTTACAATGTTACAACTCACTACATAAGGAAGATTCTAAGCTGAACAGACCGATTATAAACTAGTAATGTAAATCTTATAAAATGGCCTAATCATATGTAGGAAAATAACTTTCTGTAAAGGGCTGTTTTGCCCCAAATCTGTTCCTACAAGCAGTAAATTGCAGACTGAATCTAGAAATTAATTTTGGTATCAAAACCAAGTTCTGTAGTCCAAGGCTTATGCTTGGTGACTTTCAGGGGAACCAGCAACCTCTAATAAGAACTGCCACAAAAGTTGCTGCTTTGTGTGATGTGGCAAGTGTTTTACTTCTGAGGGCAGGTGTCCAATTTTGCAGGCTATTGGAAGTGAACATTGATTTTTTGTTAATAATGAAAAGCAGCACATCTTCACAATTAATGCTGAACTTTATTACAAAAATCCAAATAATATTATGCTTACTTTTAGAAAACATAAGCGAATATTTGAAAATGCAACAGCTGTACAAAAAGAGAAAATATAGTTCTCTAGTCTTAACTAAGAGTTAAGCACATTAATAAATCAATGACCTTTAAAAACGATATTCAAAACCTAATAATGCATTGCTGTGTTTAGCCGAGAAAAGCAGAGTAACTTAAAAACAGTTAAGACTGCATCTTAGGATTTTAAGTTATAAATTTTAAGATGGTACCCAAGTATATTTTTTTACAATTAATTTTTACAATTTACAATAAAAATATTGAAATCTGTTAGCTTTGTACTTATAGCTTTATAAATTTATCGCAAATAAACTTGTTAATCGAAGTAATTTCTCTTTTAATCACAGTATAAATCAACTTTAACTGAAGCAAAAAAATTTTAAACTTGTAATACAATTCTCGGAAACACGGTGCATGAAAATAATTTCTTCATAAATAATTTTGAGCAGGAACAGATGTACGATGCTGTATAACATGTACATCACGTCCTTGTAGTACCAAAATGATGTTTGTACCAAGAATAACTGGCAATCACCCCAACAGAATAAAACGTAAAACCAAAAGATTAGTTATGATTAAGTAATCCCATTTCATTTTCCAAGCCAACTTTACACTAAAACCCTCTATCAATCCTTGTAGTATTTACATAATTTTGTTTAGAAATGAATTCTGTTTATCTTAACAAAAGATGGATTAATGTTTGTCTATCATGGTTCTGGAACTGAGTACAAAGGCATCATATCTACTTTCCTAGATTAAAAAAAAAAAAAAAAAAAGAAAGACAGTTCATGAACAGGCCCTGCAGAAAAAAATTAGGTCAC
>NW_010433781.1:0-10627 GCF_000710305.1 Buceros rhinoceros silvestris | reverse complement strand
CTATTTCCCTAGATAAAAAAAAAAAAAAAAAAGATAGACAGTTCATGAACAGGTCCTGCAGTAAATAATTAGGTCACCACTCACTAAAACATTCAGTTTTCATGAACACGAAGGCAAGAGCTATCCATTCTAAGTTACTGAAAGTTTGCTTCTGCCTTCATCAGACAAATTTTAAGCAGTATATTTTCATACCAACACTAAAAAATGCTTCAGATTCATGTAAGACAAAAAACAAATCATGAGTTGCAATATTATTCTTGAGTAAACTACTTGTTAGATTAGTAACACCTTCATACTCAACAGTTCCTTAGAATGTGGAAAAGTACTAAGAAAAACTGAAATATTTCAGAGTATAAAAGTGTTTATATTGAGAAGAAGGAGCTATCTAGAAGTTTCCAAAAGAGTCAGCTTAAAATGCAATGATAAAGCAGTACAGTATGGATCAAGCACGAATGCTGGATATAGGAGTATCAGAAGTTAGGAAAATACAGCTGATAACATCGAGATGTTAAAAATACTAGATTCTAGTAGAATGCAGTCTTCCTGGTCATGGAGGTCCCAAGAAAGCCTTTGCTTTCAACACATTTGCTACTTGTTTAAAAGTCCATACAAAAAGTGTGGGACAGATACTTCAGTGTTATTTCATTCATAGACACATAGAATCATGTAATAGTTGGAGTGGACCTGTGGAGGTTGTCTTGTCCAAATCCTTTGCTCAAATACATTCCTCTTAATGCAGGCAAGGATTCTATTGGTATTTTTGCCACAAAGGCACATTGCTGAATTGTTATGGTTGCCAAAGATGCTAACCCCTTTATTGCAAGGGAAATTAATCACCAAGAATTTATGAAAATCCTAATGTATACTGTAACAGCTTCTTCAGGTAACTACATATATATCATGCAGGACAAGCTTCACACTGGTAAGTGCAAGACATCTTGGAATCAAAAAGGAAACAGGAGTTTATTTTGTTTTCAGCCCAACAGCTCAATTTTAAAGTATTTATAAGAAAAAAGAAACCAAGAAATTTAAAGTTACTCTATAACCCCTTTCTGTATAAGATGTAGAGCTATTTCCATATGAATTCCAACAGCTATGCTTTATAGCTCTGGAAACATGAGGAAAGCTGAAAAACCATCATCTGCAATGTCAGCTTGAGTGGTTAATTTCTATTATAATAGTGAGTAATTTAGGGGGTTTAACCCTGGGCTGACAGGTTAGCTCTCCACCCAGCCACTGCTCACTCCCTGCCCCAGCAGGATGGAGAGGCAAAAGCAAGGAAAAACCCCACCTTTTGGGTTAAGATGAAGACAGTTAATACGTGAATGGAAGTTAAAAAACCCAAGAGACATAAAAGTCTTTCCTACCAGCGGAACAACACCCAGCCGGTCTACAAGAAATGGTTGCTTTGGAAAAACTCCTTCTCAATTTTACGTCTGAGAGTGATGCCATATGGTATGGAAAAATCTCTTTGATCAGTTGGGGTCAGCTGTGTGAGCTGAGTGCCCTCCCAACTTCTTGTGCACCCCCAGCCCACTTGCTGGGGGGCAGCGTGAGAAACAGAGAACACCTGGATGCTGTGTAAACACTGCTCAGCAATGGCTAAAACATTGGTGTCTTATCAACCCTGTTTTGGGAAAACCAGTCTAAAACACGGCACCATACAGGCTGCAAGGAAGAAAATTATCATCCAGACCCAGTACAGCACGTCATGATTATCTTGACTTTACAGTAACAGTCTGGTAAGCGTATGTAGTACTCTGCAAGAAATTTTGAGGATATACAGTGATTATTTGATCTGGATGCCTGAGAACCATTTCTGTAAATGACCACATCTCCAAACTATTCATCTACAAATAGCTTTCCCTAATTTTTTTCCCTATTTTACAGCTTTTCCACTATACAGCAAAATATCTAATAATACCCCTTCATTTTTATCAAAGCTGAACACAATATATGTTTCAGAACACAAGAGAAATATATTAAATCAGTACATAAAAAATTAAAACGGAATGTGACTTTGCTAACATTAAGCAGAAATAGTTTGTTTAGCCTTTAATCTATCCAAAATTAACGCATGTGACAATGAGTTTCTCATCCATGAGGTGAGACCTCAGACATTTCTGAAATACAAACTGAGATACAATGTAGAAATTTGGTTAGATGAAGTACTGAAAGACTGTAAGTCATGGTAACAAGCTTCACACAATTTCCTCTAACTGAACTAACTCTAGGTAAGCCTGAATATCTGAACGTCGCACCACTGTACGTAGTATGGACACAAACATGGTTATATGGTTGATATTTCAGCTATACAAAATAAGTTTGATTTATTCTGTAGTAAAAAAAAAAAATTCTTACCCATTCATAGGAAACAATCCAACACCCACGAGCAATTCCCAGCATAACATTCAAGGTACGTCGAGGACTCCCTGTAACTACGTGACTTGTTGTTTCACATACATCATCTGAGAACAAAAAGTCTCCAAGTTTATTCACCACCTGAATTACTGTGTTTTGCTTCCTAAAAAGAAGGAAAAAAAACCATACAATGTTGAATGCATAACAGAATTACAAAAGCATACACACACAACACAAATTAACTCCAATTCACCTAATTTGTTTCCTAATAATTTCTTCTCCTTTTCTCACTGAGCCTCTACCCATTTTCTAGCCCTAACTTCATTAGCCTTCCAACAGAGTCCAAACAAACCCTTTTCTGTCATCACACAATCATATTTACTTACACATCAAAGCTCTTTTGTCTCCCACATCTATCTTGTCTGTTTAAATAGAGGCTTTTGAGTCAGGAATTATCTAACATATTGTTTGTGTGCAATGCCTAGCACAACCTAGAACCTCATTCTTGGTTGCTTTTGTAGTACTATCAAAAAAGTATTACCAGGAAATGTAAACATTTAGACACAGCACTCAAAGATATATTCATTAGGAAGCACCAAATTTTCAGCATCTAAATAAAATGATGTGTCTAAATTTAGAAAGAAGCCCTGAAGTTCTAGCTTGCTACCTATGCATCTGAGCCAAGGTTTCAGTTAAAAATTCACTTATCCTTAAATACGATTATAATTAAATATATAAAATTAAATACAAAATCCCAAATGACCACCTGTAACTGGAATTCTAATTTGAGTTCTCTTGATAGCTATGCTGAAGCATGTAAACATATCATCATGAAAACAATGAGATTTGGTATCACTGGAGAAAAGCTGTTGCATGAGAACAAATTACCATTCCTATTAATAATTATTTTTATAAGTCATTATTTCAAATGAGCCTTAAAGATCTGTAAATGAAAGCCCAGTTCCAGTGCTCTCTCTGCTCCCTGTCAGCTGACTTGGAAATGTCCATGGCATGCTACACAAGATAAAACCATTAAGCACAACCTTGAACACAGTCCATCTATCACAATGGCAATCCTCTCAGGTGAAATATTTAAGTTAATCAGGGACATAATACAAGCACACTCAGAACATCTCCAGAGCCTCTGAGGTTACTTCATTGTCACTACAATTCACTCCAAAGAAAGTAACTCAGTTAAAACTCCCATAATACCCCGGCTAAAACAAATGTTGCTTACAGGAACTCAAACACAACTGCAAAAACTCTGTTCACAGAGAATGCAGCAATCTATTTTTAGCACCTTTCAAACAGATAAATAAATAGTAAGAACAGTGTGGTAAATTAAAGTCACACTTAAGTCAAAAGGTGATACTTCATGTGGAAACACTTAAAAAAAATCAAACCACTGTCCCTCATTTTAGTGTGAATTCTGCCCTTGGCTATGTGGCTTTGATTGTTACTATTTACTATTCTCTTTTGATTTTGAGCTTTAACTTGACATAGCCTACAAGGGAATGTTTTTGCAGTATTGCAACCCACAGTTGCAGCTGGCCCTGCCTAGACTGCAAGCTCAGGAGATGCATTTCCATGCTCTACCTGAACCTTTTCTTAGTTCTTTCTTGTGTCTACACAAAATTCCTTACAATGAGAGGAAAAAGCTGCAAAAACTGACAGATGCAAATTTACAGCAAAATGTCAGTGGATTTGTGATTCAGAAAGACAGGTAACTGCTGGCTGTGAGTTAGAGAGCAGCATTTAATATAATCTCAAAATCCCATGCCATGAAACCACTGAACTCATGATCTTTAAATTCTAATGAATCACTTTTGAGGCTGTAGCTACTGGGTGGTAGAATTGGCTTTTGGCCATTGGATTGTACTGTGGAGGACTACCTTCTGTTCTTTAGTTCTTTCAGAAGCGGTCCCTTCCCCTTCACCCATTTACAGGTTGATGAATGCCTACAACTGTAGGCAGCCAAAAGAAGTTCTGAAGAAGAGCAATTGTTATCACCAGACTTTTTTATTTAATGAAATACTAATTGGCTAATGGGAAAAAACAACAGACAAGAAACATAAAAGAAATAATATATTCATGGCCTCTTTCAACAAAAGAACTTTGCGCCCAGCTCTGACAGGATTTATTCTCTTCTTTTAGGCAGATCACAGCCTGTTTTCCACTACTTCTACTGTAGCTATTATCTTTACCTCCCCCACAGAGATGCTATAATGCATGACTTGTGAAGTACATTTTATAGGTTGGTATTACAAGCATCCAGTCTCGTGAATGACAAAAAAAGTATTAATTCCAGGTTATGTTTCTGACATATATTAGTATACTTGTTAATAGCTATTGACAACTATCTACAAAGAACTTCTATAAGGACAGTCATTATGTGTTGTTTCTGAGTACTTCTGTCTGTACTTCTGTAATTAAAACTGTGAAGTTTTAATTACTTCAAACGCAAACAGATTTGTGTGTAGTAGAAGTATCTTGAGTTTTGAAAAAGAATTAAAAAAACTGTAAGCAAGTGTAGTATGAAATATAGAATATTGGTTTTGTTAGATGTTCTTTTATGCTGTAAGACTTTTAAGAGAACGATAAGATCATGCCAGAAAATTATTAATTCTCCCCTAAAATATGCAGTGGCAGCTGGTTCTAATGTTTTGAAACTAAGTAGCTAAAAAGCCTACAACTGATATTTCTCCAGAAATTATTCATATGAAAGAAAACATTTTGAACTGATGTTTCAGGTTATGAGTTTCTAAAGCAAAAAAATTAAAAAGTGTGTAGAAAAAACTAACTCTTGGGCTGAAAGTCTTTTATTACATAGAATTCCTTTCTTCAGAAAAATTCAAAACTTGCTTAAGATTTTAGTTTCATTTCTCTGAAGCCCTGTTGAGCTCACCTGTGGAACAGCTACTTCTGTCTGCACTATAGCACCAGAAAAGTACACACATACTATAGATAGCAATGACATATACATGTATGTATGTGTTTCTAGCTAAAATACAGAATGAAATAAAGTATTTCAACATACGGGCCAAAGAGAAATTTCTTTTTGTATAGGCATAAAAAGATTATCAACATTGAAATTTAAATGATGTGCTGACTAAAGAATCAAAATGTTTTAATACTTACTCAGAAGACATACTCGTCATAACCAGTGTCCTTGTTGGCTAGAGATGTGAAAGAGACAAGAAAACATCAAAAATACGAAAAGATTTCCCCTTTGAAAAAAAACTTAAATTAGAAAATGTTCCACTAAAAGGACTAAGCTACTTCACAATTACAGTATCACCTGGGGAAGAGGCTGTACTAATTAACACATATACTAGAAATATTGAACTTTGAGGAGAAGGAAGGAAAGAAACCCCTTCATCACGTCTAGTATCAAAGCATCCAAAGATACTATTTAAGTCTTAGGAAGAAACATAATGTAGCATATTCAGTAATCTTTACAATTCATGATAACCATGCATTCAGACAACATTATGTAAGCTACACGATACTTCAGAACTGAAAATACATACAAATATGAAAAACAATTAGTAATAGAATGGAATAAAACTTCAAATGAGGCAAGGATGGAACTTCTATATTGAAATATCTGAGAGAAAGTCCATGCAGTATTTTTAGAAATACGTTTCCAAATTTCAATTTGTTACCAGCAATACTTACTGATGATGCCTTAGCCTACTGCTAGCCTGACAGTTGAAGAGAATATGCACTTATCTGTAATTGAAATTTGTTGTATTAATAGCCAGAAGACTTGCTACTGCATTATTTTCAACTCTGAATAACAGAGTTGATAACATTAAATTGCTCTTGGAAATTCCAAGAACTTCACAGCTTCAATTCCACATTTCAGTTTTATATACAAAGGACTTGGGCAAAAATAATAATACAACAATACTTTAAAAATTATACTTACATTAATATAATGACTATTAAATATTAAGTAATATAAACTCAAATTTTTAGTATGTACACCCTAAAAGACATCTAATAAGACCCTGAGTAAGGGTTCTTGTGGCAGAAGGACTGCAGTATTAGGCACTCTACTGCACAAGTTAGGTTAGATGACTAAAATCGGATGTGGAGACACATTTATACAATAGTATGGACATAGTATCTCAATATGTGTTGTTGGATTTGCATAAACTCCTGAGCATTAAAGAATCCTGGGATCTGACAGCCTGAGAAGGCACAAAACATGGCTTAAAAACAAGGTTTTACTCTTTTCTGTCCGGTCTTATTGGGCTGAAAACCTCACCTATGTTAAATACGTATGTTTCAGCAAAATCATGATGTTCTCCTAACAGGATCTGATATGTCATGGAAGTATTACTAGTCAAACCACTACTTTTGCCAAGCTTGGTTAAAAAAGAAGTATTGCTATAAACTAAGGCCAGAGCAGCTTGAGATCCTACAGCTGTTTCTTCAGCTTCAGAGCAGAAGTGTTAACAGTTCCTTAATAGCTTACCTATAAGGAAGTGAAAATACTGGATCCACACAAATCAGGAAACCTGCAGCCTTTTCCTGACATTACCCTGCAAAGTCAGCTTTTACGCTACAACACATAGCATACAAGACGGTACAGTAAACACTCTGGGCAAATGTTCTGCAAGCACAGGCAGCAGCAATTCCCATTCTGATAGGAAGCCCAAGCCTTTCCAACAGGTACAAATTAGGGGATGACTTCTCAGTCAGCATCACTCAGGAAAAGAAGCAACCCAGTTCTGAAGTGTCTTTCAATAGGAAAGTTTCACCTCTAGACCATATAAAGTGAAACCTGAAGAGACAGAGATGGAAAGACTACCAATGTGATAGAAGTGAACCTCAGGGAGTGGGATGCTAAGAGGATAAAGTTATTTTATAGTTTAGAATCTAACAGAAAATGGAAGCTTGAATGGAGGAAGGACATTCCCTCACCCCCTAAAAATCACAAGACATGAGAAAGAAGAGCAAGGGATATCATGGGGTAACACCATGTTACTGAGAAACAGAAAGCAAGCAGAAACAATTTAAACACTATGCTAAGGCATAAATTAATTCTGTCATCATCACCTTCCTAAATGATCTGTGAGAAAGTCAGGCAGCTAATTTTTTTTTTCTGCTGAAATTTTAATCAACATGATATTCTCCCCCTGTGCTGGTTTTGCTAGGATAGAATTCTAGGCCAGCCACGGTCTGCAGGTCATTAGCAGTTTCGAGTCAGCCAGGGCAGCTGTCCCGAGCTGGCTCACAGGTGTATCACATAGCATAAATGTCAGGGTCATTATAAAGGGGGAAGTTTGCTGAGGACAGAGGCTACTCCTGTTTGTCCCATTCCTTTTCCTCCTTCTTATTCCTGTTCCTGGAGGGGCTCACTTACCATTCTCCTGAAGACTGCTTTCCTGCTCATAGTGACTGCTCTACATTCACTGGGCTGAGTGTAACTTTGCATACTTTATGTTGGCATTGGCATTAGTTTGGCTGTTTCTTTAAATCTGTTTTCATTTCAACTCATGGACGTCCTCTCCTTTTCCCAATCCTATTCTTGGCTGGGTAGGGGTCATAGGGTGATAAGGCAACTGCTATAGTTCAGTTGCAGATATAAGCTAAATGTAGACACCCTCCCACCTCAGCTTCACCAAGGTTAACAAAAACAGCCTGTACCCTTCTGTGAATAAACAAAAAATTAAGCATTTAAACAAAAAATTAAGTATTATGTAGGAGTTAATCTGTTTCATCTGTTCAAACTGTTTATGCTTTCATAACGATCTAGTGAAGGGAACAACGTCTTTACACAGCTGACTTAAGAACAACTGAAAGCACTTCATAAAGCTTCAGCTGACATACCCTATGCCCTAACTGTGAGATAAAAACCAAGCCACCAGGGTAGTGGGCAACAGTAGAGTAGCTTCAATGAAATAACTGGTTTGATTTTTAAGCCTGCATCAGCCACCCATTCCATTTTTGGTAATGGTGGTTGCTGCCCATCATGGAGAGTTCATTAGAAATGGCATCCGTCTCAGGTACTTCATTGCAGATGTCAGTGGCTCAGTTAACACTGTTTACAATGGGCCGTACCTTGGGCAACTGAGGCACTAATAGACATACTTTTGCTGCACAGGCTGTAGGGACGAAACCATTTTAAGGGGGAAAGAATCCTTCTGCCATCACCACAACTCTTAAATACTGGTTTTGCACAATTGTTAACATTGTGAGGTTAATGTGGATAATTAAAAAACCCTACCACTTTTATTTTTAGCATCTTGTAGAGTTGTGAATTAATCACACATGCGCACAAATCTTAAAAAAAGGATTTTTGTAGTACGTACTTATGATCAACAGTCACTGTTTTCAGCATTTCTGATTACAATAGTAAGAAGCAGTAACATGGAGTAAGGAGTAACACAGTTCATGATTTTTTCCTATCAAACTGATGGCATATTTATATTCCTGTTCTACTCAGACTTGTTTGTGAGCTCATAATTCAATTCTACAAAGATCATACCACTGATTGATAAAATGTAGAAAAGAATAGTGTTAAATTATTAAAATAAAAGTTAATGAACAGATGTCAAATACTGATGAAATGGAGTTTAGGAAGTCTTTGGTCCAGACTGATTTTTCAACCATTTTCAAGAGCTGTGAGGCTGTAATTTAGAAAGCTGTTTCATCAGCTAAAGGATTTCCAGCCTCGAGAATCATGCCAGATACCAGTGCATTTATGTAGGACATTTATTTTTCCAAGAGTTAATTTCCCCCCAAAAGAGGATCTAACTAGCAATTGCTTTTCCTCCTGGTAGTTTCTGATGACAAGAGGGAAAGTTTCAGTTTTACATTGATTCTTTGCCAACCCAGCTGCAGTACAATGGACCGTTTGGTTTTCTGGCATGACAGTTACAACCTCAGTGGTAAATGTAACAGCGTCCCCAAAACTAGAAAAGACTTGTGATTTACCAGTTATCAGAACGAAGTTACAGCATACATACATATCTTCAACATGGCTTGGGCACTTCTTATGCAATGTTTGTGCACTCTTCCCATCATGCTCTGATCCAGAAAGAGTTACATCTGTTTCCTGCACCTAAGTCTCCCTACCACCACCAAATCTAAGAATGCCACAGACATTTAAATATAAGGATGGAGATGCTATAGATATACTTTGAATAACTTGGGATTCTAGGATATTATTCTTGGGGCTTATCCTTATTTTCTGCTCACCATGGATAACTCTGGAACAATTTCCTAGTTGCCTAAAAGCGCTAATAAAAAATATGTCCCGACTTTATGTTAGACTTTGTAAATAGCCTTTAGATCAAAAATCACCATAACCACTAATCTTCGGGGAAAAAACTCACAAAAAACCCAGGTTTTTTTCTTAACTCTATGCAGGCAAAAATAAAAAATTTCCATATACTTAAGCCCCTACTTCTTGAATAAGATTCTGAAAAAGAACCAGTAAGTTCATCTGTTGACTGAACAGAAATTTAATGACAATTTTATATAAAATGTTGGGTGAATTCAACTCCTGGGTCTTAACTAACTTGCCTGCTAAGGTAACAAACTGCAAAGTCAACCACCACTGTACCACCATCGCAGCACATGTTTCCAGTGTTCCAAAGAGCAACACATCAAGAGTGTAAACAGCAGCTGAAAGTGTCCCTGGTACAACAGGAAATACCCTAAACTCAAGTTGAGAGGAGGTTGTGCCTTTGGACATAGAAAGTTATTGACTTGAAAAGATACTCGTTCCAAGTTAAGAAATAGACTATAGCACTTCAGTAGGTAGTCCAGAACCGCTACCATGAAACCTTTCCCAAAGAGAATGATTTCTAGGGACCCCAGGGCATAAATCAGAACACTGGATCCATCTAACAGGTGATTTTTCTGAATGGCAGCATCCCTAAGTGGTGATAATGAAGCTGTTGCCATTAGGACATGACCCAAAGTGTGCACTCTAAGACACAGCAGCAGATGCTGAGTACAGCTTCTGTTCTGGAAGCTCTCAACTAGACATGGGAGATGTGGGGGACAAATTCACTAGGTGGACAAAAAACTGCCTTGCAAATGTTTAGTGAAAATACCCATGAGATACAGCAGGACTTATAAAAACTGTCTCACAGGATATGTAGGCATCCTTTACAGCACTATCTTGTGAATAAAAGCTTGAGCATGACCAGTAAGGACTAAGACACAGGCAATGTTTTGAGACTCTGCTTTTCAAATATTCACAAAGGATATTTTTTAGTTATTTAATAATTTTAATAATTTTTAA
>NW_010433780.1:0-214 GCF_000710305.1 Buceros rhinoceros silvestris | reverse complement strand
TTACGCAGAGTGTGTGTGTGTGTGTGCGTGCGTGTGTGTGTGTGTGTGTGTGTGTGTGTGTGTGTGTGTGTGTGTGTGTGTGTGTGTGTGTGTGTGTAGACAGAAATAAAACGTACAGAGTGAACACAAAATATTAAAATTTAAAAATACACAAATAAAACGGGCGGGTGGTGGCCGCTGCCGTCACCCTTATCTAGGTCGGGCTGTGTCAGTG
>NW_010433779.1:0-521 GCF_000710305.1 Buceros rhinoceros silvestris | reverse complement strand
CCCCCTGATTTTAATCCATAAACATTCTACCTTTTCATCCCTACTGTTGAGCTCAAGACAATCAAAACCCTCCCTAACACACAGGGCCACTCTCTCTCCTATCTTTCCTGGCCTATCCAGCTGTCCAACACAGCACTCCACTCGTACGTGTTGTGCCACCATGTCTTTCTGATGTCAACTATATCATAATTTTCCTGCTGCACAAGGGCTTCCACCTCCTCCTGTCTGTTACCCATGCTGCACGCTTAGATGTAGATGCACTTCAATCGGGCTATTGATCCCATCACCTGCTTCTCGGGGGGAGAAGGCCTAATTCCCACCTGACCATCTGCAGGCACTGCCCTGATTCCTAGCTCACCAGTGCCCCTTGAGACTATACGATCACTATACACACTGCCCTCTATCTCCATTGGTGTAGCAGACCTAAGGTGCTCGCTAGCACCGTAGCTCACTAACGTTGATGTGCAGCTCTTAGGCTTAGTTCAAGTGACCCTTTCCCTCTTCAAATCTAGTTTAAAGCT
>NW_010433778.1:4331-5021 GCF_000710305.1 Buceros rhinoceros silvestris | reverse complement strand
GGATGATCCCCAGTGGTCCCTCCCAACCCCACCAATCTGTGATTTGCAGAACAAAGTCCAACCCAGCAGCCCTGGTCCTTGTCTACTCCTGACAGTGGCACTTTGTTTTGTTCGGCAGATTTTGCCGCCTGCATTTCAATAAAGACGTTCTCAGTCTCCTTCATGGACGTGATCTCAGCAAGTGCCCCTGGGCCTGGCAGGCAGGGCAGGGCAGAACGCGCAGTGACATCTCGAAGCGGCTGAGGGAGCTTTGTTAATCCCAGCAGATGCCACCCGCGTGTGCTCAGAGCAACCGGGCACTGGCTCGAAACAGGCTGATTTGTCATGCAGTCCCCTCCCTCTCCACGGTCCCTCCCTGGCACAGTCAAGCTGCCAGACCCGGCCGCAGAGGAAAGAAACAGCTCTCTCTCAACTCCTCCAAGTGCAAAACACACGGGTTAAAATACTTTCCTTTGCTATGAAGAATGAGGATGGATTCCCAAATATAAAAAATACATATGCCAAAAGGGGCATAAATAGATTTATATTTATGGTTTTAAACTGAAAAAGGGGAGATTTAGGTTAGATATTAGAAAGAAATTCTTCACTGTGAGGTGGGGAGACCCTGGCCCAGGCTGCCCCGAGAGGTGGGAGCAGCCCCATCGCTGGCCCCATGGCCGGTCCGGTTGTTCCCTGGGGGGCTTCGCCCCC
>NW_010433778.1:3318-4188 GCF_000710305.1 Buceros rhinoceros silvestris | reverse complement strand
GCGGCTCTGGGTGCATATGTCCCTGCTCCCTGCAGGGTTGGGACTGGGTGATTTCTGAAGGTCCCTTCCCACCCAAACCAGTCTGTGATTCTGTATTATGGCCTCAAAGAGTTCAGCTGTCTTGAGGGCACAGCAAAAAGCAGTTGTGAGCTGCAAAGGCCCCGCACAGCTGAGCAGGGGTGTTACACAGCCCACAGGAGCACCTCTTCCCGCTGCCTCCACTACACCACTCCCAGCAGAGCTGGGGATGAGCCTCCTCCCACTGCCCCTGGAGCAGTGCCCACCCCTCCCACCACCCCTGTCCACCCCCCGGGGCCGCTGACCTGTGAGAAGAGGAGGTACCCGCACTCATCGCAGGGCAGCATGTCATCCACCAGCACCGTGGTCCACGTGCCGTCCTTGCAGAGCCGCACCTGGTAGGCACCCTCGGGGCACAGTGTCCTGGTGATCATCACCCTCTCCACCAGCTCCGGCCGCTCGGCCAGTACGGCCAGGGCGCTCAGGAACCTGCCGGCAGGGCAGGCAGAGGGATGGGCTCCGCGGGGCACGGTTTTTCCTTGCAGAGCCGCACCTGGTAGGCCCCCTCGGGGCACAGTGTCCTGGTGATCATCACCCTCTCCACCAGCTCCGGCCGCTCGGCCAGTACGGCCAGGGCGCTCAGGAACCTGCCGGCAGGACAGGACGTGGGATGGTCTCAGCGGGGCACGGGCAGGCAGCAGGCAGCTGCCCAGCCACGCAGCGCGGGGCATCGCGGTCCACAGCTGCTTGGTAAGGGGTGAGGCAGAGGATGGGCTACATGCCTGGGGGTATAAATGGGTTTGAGTAGGGCTGAGGGGGCCAATCTGGAGCTGGATGAAGCGGAGGGAAAGG
>NW_010433778.1:2755-3178 GCF_000710305.1 Buceros rhinoceros silvestris | reverse complement strand
CAGAGGGAAAGTATGAAGGGGCAGGGGGGTGTCAGCCTGGCTCGCTCCCCCTTACCAGCAGTTTCCCAGTAGTCCCTGCAGGATATCGGAGGGCCTGGGTGTCCGAAACACCGACCACTTCACCGATCGGTCCTTGAAGATGCTACAGTTGATTTCGTGGGGTCGCAGCCACTGCTTCACCCTCTGCTGCACACTGTCACCTTCCGGGAATCCCACGGACTTAGGCCCAGGGTGGAAACTGTCATCTACAAAATTGACCTTGTTCTGTGAGAGTGAAAGATGAAGGGAGTGTCAGCGCGCAGCGATGTGACACGTGGCTCCCTGGGGCTGTGGGGACAGGGCTGGCCTGGAAAGCCTCCCGCTGCAACTCCGGGAGTGGGTGCGGAGCCCCCAGCCCTCTTGCCTGGACTGTGCAGCCCCTTT
>NW_010433778.1:0-2562 GCF_000710305.1 Buceros rhinoceros silvestris | reverse complement strand
GGGTGCAGGAGCGTTCTGCCAGGTTCAGCGTCCAGCGCTGCCATGAGCTAGCTCACCTCTCCGGATCCCAAGCTCTGGACTGCTACTCAAATCTGCTTTTTTCTGTTTCACAGGGACCTCCCTGGGCAGGGACTGTCTCGCACTTTGTGATGGTGCTAAAAGCTGGATGGTGGGGGACCTTGGCTGCCTTTATCAGCGGCTCAGCACATGAGCAGCAGCCTGCAAGGAGCCACCTGGCAAGCAAACGCTCCTCCGCTGGAGCCCTGAGCTGTGGGCTGAGCTGCCCCTGCTCCGGAGGGGACACGCTGGCCTTGGTGGTCCTGTGCCACCCTGAGGCACAGCTGAGGAGGATGGGAGGGACAGCTTTTGCAAACGGGTTCATTCTGACCACAAACAGGCACAGAATTCTAGAGCATCCCATCTCCAAGCCCACGCGCCATGGCTGCTGCACGTTAAATGAAACAGGATGGACCAACGGGCAGAAAACCCCACAGGTACTAGCCACACACAGAGGCAGGACCGAAGCACAGAACTTCCCCAAAGGGAGAAAAGCTGCTTTTTCAGACACTTTAACACGGGGTGAAATAAGAACTGGGACTTCTTTGTTGTTATTAACTAAATTAAGTTATTTCAGTCAAAGGTGGCTCTGATTTAAATTAACTTTTATGTGCACCGCACTAGCAGCAGTCCTTCCTCTTTCGCTGCCATCCTACGTGGATGCTTTCTAGGCAGTGCCTCAGCAAGGGCTCCAGCGCCTCGTTTGCAGAAGGGTGTTTGTCAGCTAATAGATGCCACTGGGCAAAAAGGGCACACCCAGGAGCTTGCTGGCGTTCTCAGGAGGAGCATCTGCTCCCTGAGGCCGAGGAGCAGCTGCCTCTCCCATATCAGCCAGCGGCCTCTTCACACCATGCAGACCAGCCAAGGAAGGCTGCTGCTCGCCCCACACAGCGAACTAACGGATGGAGAAGGAGGAAAAGAGAGATGGGGCCTCCCTGGCACAGGTTGAGGCTCTGCAGGCAGAGGTGTCAGAGCACAGCACAGGCAGCAAGAGTCCAGGGGTGTCTTTCCAGCTCTGCAGAACGTGCTGATGCGGGTGGTTATTCACAAAGGGGGAAGGATGGTTAATGAGGGGAGTGAAGGTGCGAGGCAGCGGGATAAGCAAGAGAGGGATAAGCAAGAGCACAAGACAGGAAGGCAGATGCCTGGTGCAGAGGCAGCCAGTGGGAGCGGCCAGCTCTGCACTCCTCTCAGGATAAAGCCAACCGCCGGGGCCTCACAGCGAGCCCTGTCGGAACAGCAGAGGAGGGAGCACCCACGGCAGGAGCTCGAGCAGAAATCCCTGCAAGGCAGCTGCTCCGTGTGACTTGGGGCAAGGGGACAGCAGGCGAAGGAGAGCTTGTCCCGGCTGACAGTCTCCTCCCAGGGATGGCTGAGCAGCCTCTGAAGGGGCTCAGCCAAGGCTCTGACTGGGAGTTGTGCTGGATGGGGCGGGGCAGGGTCCCCTTCCCAGCAGCGGCAAGCTGCGGATTCAGCGTGGCCATCTCTCAGAATTCATCCTTCAGGCCTGATGCCACTGGATGCAGCAGATGTTCCCTGCCTACAAAGGAGGCTACTCACTCGCTTAAAAGAGGAAGAGAAGAAGAATCAGAGTCTCTCTACTATGAAGACACCCACGTCTGTTAGAACGGACATGTAGCAATTAGAAAAACCCCGCAAAGTCCCCCCTAAGCTCCCACAACTCCTTCCCTCCCAAGCCAAACATCTTCGCGGTCCCCAATCTGCGCAGCAGAGGCACAGGCAAGGATGCGCTCCCCAGCCCGGGCAGAAAAAGCCTTTTCGGTATGTCAAAACGGGCCTGCAGCTCCCTTCCCATCCGCTCCGGAGGGGCTGGAGGCTTCCCCCAGAAGGAGGACAGACAGCGAGCAGCATTTACAGGAGCATCTTATGCCACTCAGGGAAAAAAATGGGGCCATCAGAGCAGTGTCTGAGACTGAAACCCAACAGATTAAGGCAGATACTTCACGGTGGGGCACAGATAGCGCACGCTCCTGAGAACCTCCCCTGAAGCCAGGGTGCAGCTACACCTCAGCTCTTCTTCCCAAAACAGGCATGAGCCACTTGCAGCCACGCAGCCACAAACACCAAACCCAAGACTGCCACAGCCCAGCTCGTGGTTCTTGACCACTCGCAGCTGCTGGTGGCAGCAGCAGCTCCTCTGCCTGCAGCCCTGCTGGGGCTCTGAGACTCTGCCTGCCGCAGCCCCGTGTTCCCTGTGCCCACACACGTCACTGCTGCTGCTCACAGCCAGCAGTGCCACCAGCAAACCTGGACATACGCTTTCCCAGCCCCCCCCCGCTCCGGATGAGGAAAGAGCTGTATGGATCACCTAAGAACGTCCCCTTCAACCCCGCCGTCCTCTCACTGACTTAAAATATCACTAGGTTTCAGTGAAAACACTCAGACTTCCTCGCGCTCAGACCAGGAGTGAAGTGAAACCTTCACCCCAGAGATTATCTTGCACCAAGCTAAAATATTATGTGTCAGTGCTACCAACCACCACCC
>NW_010433777.1:17174-19465 GCF_000710305.1 Buceros rhinoceros silvestris | reverse complement strand
TGAGGGGTGGGGGTGGGAGATAAAAAGAAGAAGCCGAAGAAATAAAAACATATTCACCCAATTTATAGGAGGCAAATGCAGTTTTTTTCTTTTTTCTGCCGGGAACTGAAGCCATGTCTCCTCCAAAACAACCTAGCTACAACATTGTAAAGTATTCCAGAGAGGTTTTTTTCACAGCCTCTCCTACTGATTCTGTTCCATTTTGCACGGACTGCTTAAATATTCATTAAGCCAGTGAGAAGGAAAATGACTCAGAATTAAAGCAGTTTCCAGGAAGGTGACAAATCTTGGGCCAGACTTATGTTTTGATTCAGAGCAGAAGTAGGAATCAAGATCTCTCTTTTCTCAGAAATTTAGTCTAACCAAGTCATATTTCATGATTTTGTTGTCTTAAAGAACATTTCTCCTCTACAAGGTGGAAGAGAGTCAGCGAAAGGTGTCGCACATACAGTACAGGATAACGTGGTAGTTAAGTCATCCTAGAAGGTGCAAATTTAGATCTCTACAGGGAGGAGCTGGTGTGAACATGAGATGAAATGGACAAATTCATCAGCAAGAAGTCATGCAACCACAGTGCATTTTCAATTTTGCAATTATTCCTGTGTGCACTGTTTTAAGCCTTGTGCTGGAGTTCAGCCTTACAGCAGAAAACTGAAGTATTGCTCTGAGGGCAGGTAGGAAAAAAGAGGGCAGTTGCCACGCTGTCCAGTGACGCATGAAATCATAGACTTAAATTTTATCTCACAGAGTTTGGATTTTTGGGGAAATGAGTGGTAGAAGCAGACTTAAAAAAAAATGCCCTCTTCCACTTCAAGCTCTATCAAGTGGTAAAACTGCTAATAACCTAATTTATGTAAATGATATTACTGTAGAGCTGCTAAAAGTCAACTGTCTGCCATCAGCACCTGGAATGGCAAAACCAAGACATCACTCTGGGACACGTATGCTAGTCAGAGGCTATTGAAGGATAAAAGACAAAATTACTTGCCGTGGCTACCATATCCCTGAAAGCTAAAAGAACATTTCAGAAAAAAAAAGATACCAGTACTTCAGCTCACATAGGAAATGAGATCTTCTGTTTTTCCTTCGGTATCTTCCTTCCAAAGAAAGACAAAACTAGAAGGATATATTGAACGGGAATGCATTATTTTAGATGTTTATATTCCCAAACATTGATTAATTTATTTGTTTAAGTTGCGGTTACTCCAGTTTGGTTACTATTTTAAATGTCTGAGATAATCCTGACAGAAAATTGATTTAAGATCCCTTATAATCTTCGAAGAAACCACAGAACAGAAAAAACACAGGACATTTCTCTTTGAAACACTATTAATCTGGAGGAACAGCAATTCACATTTCAGGGCGTTCAGCCTGAAAAACCAGGTTACAGCAAAAGACCTGAGAGTAAGAAGCTTTATGTTCTTTCCCTGGCCTCAGCGCATAAACTTGAAAGGCAAGAAGCCACCTGATGTCACCAGAAGTCACATTGCAGACCTGGTCTGTGCCTAGAGAAGAATAAGGGAAAGGCCAGTTGTGCAAGAATCAGCAAATAGACCCGATCCACGTCACCCCATGGGGGCTCTGCCCTTGCACAAATGCAGAGGCATCCATCCCAGCCAGGCAGCGCATCCTTCCTGCTGGCCTGCCGTTCCCTGTGACCTGTCAACTTCCACCCTCCAGCACCAAAACATTTACTGAGCCTTTTAAAAACACACAGGGATTCCCGACTTGAGGCTTCTGCTTAAGACTACACACCAACCGCTCCAGCATCTTTACAACAAGCCCCAGCAGGGGAGACACAGCAATCAGACGGGTCTCTGAGCCTGTGTACAAGAAACCCTTTGCCTTTCTTTATTGTAGAAAGCTTTCCTTTCTTTGGTATTTTTGCACACTTGCTGTTTGTAACCTGGCAGTAGCTTTTAGGTTTTTTGGTTGTCTTGGTGAGAAAAGAAAAGGAAGGGTTTTTTTTTTAATCATGCGTTTTAACAACTTTTTTTTCTATGTTCAAGAGTAGCATCTCTGGAATGTAAGACTTGAATTCTCCCTCTATCGTTTTTCCTCTGAAGGAAAAGTACACTCAGACCTCTCTGAAAATTGGCATTGTATTTACAATTTCAGTGATATGTGATAAAAGGACTTGTTATTAAAAATAACTGCTGACTCCCATCAGTTGTAAGTTCAGGACCTGGTGAAATCTTTCTTCTATCTATCTACTGCTCATGAGCAATAGTATACACCCATGGTCAGACTAATGTCTTATTGCCCATGCAATGAGCCCAAGGCCCCTGGAA
>NW_010433777.1:11567-17066 GCF_000710305.1 Buceros rhinoceros silvestris | reverse complement strand
AATGCCGACTTACCAAACCTGCACCGGAGCGTTCCTCTCCCTACATTAAGTATGAAATGTATGTCTTGTGTGGCTATGCTTGCCCTCATGGGTTACCTAGATGTTTCTTCTTTTCAACTTTTAAAAAATAATTTTGTCATAAGCAGACAGAGACTGTAGAAAATGAGCATTACAGCAATTTTAGACTTACTAATGCTGACATGAACTCTCAGCTGAAACCTTCTGAACTCTGTTAATGAGTTGGAAAAGGATGCATTACACTTCCACTACTTCAATGTTATACCACTGAGGTTGAATCTTGCTGAGGGTTCAAAAGCATCTAGCTGCCAGCTGAAACGTAGCTAAATGCACACCATCAGAGCAAAGCTATATAAAAGTTGCCTTAGAATATGAATGTGTTGCAGTGAGCTCCAAACATAGATTAAATTCAAGGCAATTTTAAATAATTTATCTAAATAAGAAAATAACATCTAGTTTCAGAACTCCTCATCCTCTTTAGGAAAATAAGTTCAGGAGAAAAGGACATACCAAATTATAATTTCTACAACACTAATTGATTTTAATTAAGTACAATTCCAGTATCCTCCTGGCAGTATGTAAAACAAACTAACTCTAGGTATTCTGTTCATAACGTAAGCTAATGTCAGTGAATTAATCTAGGCACAGTATTAGTATAAAAGACAAGGGACCTGACAACCACGTGTACAGTGACAGGTCATGAATATCCATTACTGCTCATAATCAAGGCCAGACTGTAATTTCTGAATTATATTGAAGTCACTTTAGAAGCTAGTCAGTCACCAGAGAACTCACAGAAAATATTAATTTTGGTAGAGAGCAGTAAAACTCATCCATTTTTTTTTTCTCTTGCTTACGCAGTTAACAGTTCTGAAGTTACAACTGAAGTTAAGAGTTCTAATGTTATCTGCAGGTTTTTGAAGATCTAGTCCATTACCTCCAAAAAAATAGACTTCCGTAGCCATTTAAAATTTTTTCTCACCATTTGAATCTTTGAATAGAAAACATATCATACATTAATTTGTATACATCCACACAATTAAAAATAGAAATTAGGGCTTAGTTTTGTCAAAGCCAGGAATTCACTGATAACTAAATAGCATATGATTATGCAGAGGTGAGTGGGATGGGGTTAGTTTTATGTGTTTATTTATCTGTGTTATTTTTTTTAGTAGCCAAAGTATGTAACCATGCTTTAAAAAAACTCTCCAAATATGGAATTGTCACCTTTCTTTTCTGCTGAGGAGCACAGACTAAAAAAGAGAGGATGTCTTGGCCAGCTCCATTCATCAATGAGAACGCCACAGGCTGTTATGTCTACTCCCATGAGCTCAGGAAGAAGCAGTAGCCATAAAAGCACCAGCTTCAAACTCCAGTGGCCATGGAGTGATTAAGCACAACAACAGCTTCAGAGGCTCCAGCCTGAGTGTTTGTGGGGAGGGATAGAGCTGGTCTGGGTAGCATCAGAAGGTGTGGCAGGAGTTGGTAAAGATAGGAGTCTGCAACCAATTCTTCCTTTATCCTTCAAATGTCAAACCAGAGAAACCAGGTGCAAGGTCCAGGTGAAGGGCTTCTGTCTTGATACTTACTTCATATTAACCACTTACATAATTTTTAACTAAACACTTCATCACATTTGGATTCTGATCTTTTCTTCTTGTCACAATATCAGAGATACTAAAGCTAAGCTTGCCTGGCAGTTAATGTGAACAGTAGTCACAGTAGCAGCACACTTCTGTTTAGGAAGTGAGCCCAGATCACAGTTCAAGACACCAAGCAGAACATCGTGGAGATGCTTGAATTACTAATGCTTAGGATTCATCTGCTTCATGAGGGAAAAAAAACCCATATATTGGGCATCATTGTCAAATAATCATAACCAAAGAACAGATATGCAACTGTGTTTAAATACTAAACTTGTTTCTGAAATTGCAATTCCATGATTGCATATTTTTTTACATCTAGTTATTACTATTTGCATTAGATGCTAGTTAGCTCCTGATGCTATAGAAATGAAGGGTCTCATAAAAATCAGACCACTTTTTGCATGGCTTCAGCTTCATCAGCATTACAGTGTTCAAATTTTCAATCTTCATATACGTGCTTAGATCATGAGTTGACATATATAAAATAAGTGCAGTGTGCAAAATACTTGAAATAATCCCTTGTCTCTGGTTAACACTAATAAGAAACCAGCTCTATCTAGTTTCAGGTGTTGCTCTTCAAGAAAGATGTTGACTAGCTGGGCAGAAACTTTAGGAGAGCAACGAGGAGGACAGAAAATAGTCATCTATAAAGAAAGATTGAAGGGTCAATTAAAATAAAACATACTGAAGGGGCATGCAATATTATTCAAATACATAAAAGGCTGCTGAAGGGAGAAATAAAATAGTTGTGCTAGTGATGGATAGTGCAAGAAGTAATTGGTTTGAATTAGCATGAAGATTTAGATTAAATACTAGCAAAGTTTTTCTCATGTTAAGTGTAGGTAGCACTGGAATAGATCAGCCTGGGGTAGCTGTTTGATGCCCTGGAACAGGAGATCCTTGAGCAAATATCTGACAAAAGTGCAAAAAACCCAATCTCCTTTGCCATGGAGCAGAGGCACCCACTGAGGCTCTCTTGAGGTCCTTTCGGTCCCATGCTGTGATGCCCATACAGATTAGCGTGTTTTTCTGCAGTTTTATTTAAACAAAGGGGAAACTCCATATGGCAATCCTTTTAAATTACCTGGGACCTCCTGGGCCCAATGCCAGCAAGGAGGTTTCTAATTAGTCTCTATGAATAAAGAAGACATAGTCTTACATTTGTTAATCTTTTATTACAGTGCTGAGGTTTTTATTAAAGGGCTGTAATATTAGTACCCTTAGTTTATCAGTAACCTTACTCTGAAGCAGAATACATAATTTTAAAAATAAACTGGTACGAGTTATATTTTGTGGTGTGGATATATAAATCAAATTTCATTGTGTGAGAATTTGCACACAAACACACATAGATCATTCCTTTGTAAGTTATAACATATTATAAACAACATGCAGTTAACATAATTACTTTCCCTAGTCCATGGATAGAGATATATTTCTTAAATTTTCATACATCTTTGGAAAGTTATCGTAAATACTGTTAAATAAAATTTAGTTTGGTTTGGACACTCTAATATCCTTTATGACATGAGCTCTAAATGAATTCCAAATCAAAATTCAAAAGAGCAGGGAGGCGTGGCTGATAGGCAAAGATCTGCTCAGTGCCTGATCTATTAATTAAAAACATTTTAAATGTGCCCCCGTCATTGAATACAAAGTTAATTGAAGGTCCTGAGTAACATAAAGTTAGCATCGAAGACAACAGATAATTTCACTGTATCAAAAGAATCATTGGGAACAATTTGGTTGTTGCCAACTCAGATGGCATTCCAGTAATGCATATAACCTTGAAGAAAGTATTACTTTTCTTCATAAAGGCTATTCATAAAGTTATTCAAAACCCATGTGGACAAACAACTGAACAACTTTTTAGCCTTGCGTTGAGCTAGGGAGCAGACTAGATGACCTCCAGAAGTGCATTCTCACCCCAGCCATACTGTGCTTCTGTCATTCTCTGAATAGACAGGTGAACCAAGAAAACACAGGAAGTAACTGCAATCTACATGTGCTGTGTGCGAACTTTTCCTTTTCCTGGAAAGTTCTCTTTCCTTTGGAACAAATTGATTATTTTGGTTACACATTCGGTAGTATCACCCCAAATTCCATGTTTGCAGATAGACTAGCTATCCCAGAAGGGACTAAATCACAAAGAAAAAGCCCAACAGATCAGAGACAGTGCTGCATAACACAGTAAGATGAATACACGTATTTGAAGAAAATCAGAGTAGCATTCTCTTCCATTTTTCCTATCTGACAATATGGCATCTATTACAGCCTAGCCATTCAAGACCTCTCTGTGAAACAGGCAGGATTAAGGCTTCTTTAGAGGATTATAACTTTACTGACTTAAAAAGGATCTTAGGAGACTGATAATTTGCTTAAACTGGGCACTTGACTTCTGGATAGCTAAGGTTATGGAAAAGGAACCTGTAATAAGAGAATGAGAGAGATATTCAGTGAACGGTAATCTTAAGTGAATGCCAGAAATATGGTGTTAGTTGGAGAGAAGCCAATCAAACACATCTCACAATACATCTTAATGTGTTCAAAGCCCAACACAGGTTTTATCGTCTGTATTTATAATTATTTAGATCTGAGTAGTCCTACTTCAACAAACATTGTTTTAAGTCAAACCAAGTTCCTCCTTTGAGAAATGCACATTCATGATTCCCAGAACAGTATTTCTGAAGTGTTGCATAATCATTGTCACCACCTTGTTCTTTGCACACTTCTATTTACATTCACATTCATTCAGAGCAACAGCACAGCCTGCATGCTCTTAGGCATGGTATGAGCCTGCGTGCTCAGAGCAGTCAGGTAACTATGTGTCAGTAGCTGGGAAGGCTGTGGAGAGCTCGAGTAGAATTTGCTGGGAGAGCATCTCCTTAGCATGCATCACTCCATAAATACTTCTCAAGACACATCACAGTGTATCCTTCCCTGTGTGTTCGTTCAGTCATTTCAGCTAAACAGATCCAGATAGCCTTGTGGAGGGCATCACGTTCCCTAGCCTTTTGCTCCCTTACGTAACATTTCTTTTAAAGGAATGTGCCTTTTCTCCCTCTTGCCATTCCTTCCAATTGGCAGGTCCTTCCACTATCGCCAGCCTGCAGAATACTATCCTTGAAACAAAAGGAAGACCTTCTCTGAGGAAATACAGCAACACCACAAGGTCTGAATCATCATTCAGAACTGTGGGGAATGGGAAAGAATTTACATGCATTTGGATATTATGTTTCAGGAAATTAGTACCACGTCAGTAAGCAGAGAATATGTAGCGAAATTAAAAATTTATTTTGTGCCTCCATCATTTCCATGTACTGTTCACAGTAACAGTGCTTCTAGCCCCAAATGCTGCAATGCTGTGCAGTTTGAGAAGGATAATGCTGAAAAGCAGTGTTACCCTGTGACTACAGTTCACAGGGTACCGCAATGGGAGTACTCTAAAAACTTTGAACTAGTTTCCAACACTAAAGAAGACATGGAGATGTCAGAGCTTCCATACCTTTACCCTGGGTAAGGCTTGAGATGTTTTAAGCACACCAGTTAGAGGCAATTATTTGGACCTCCAGTGCCTACACTCTACTTTCCTTGAGAGTTACATTGATTTTAAGGAGAAGCCTCAAGGATTAAGTTCTATGTGTCAAGAGTACAACCTGACACTGATGCACTACAGCATCTAGCAATTACAGAACACACCACAATAAATGGACAAACACCTGAAATGTAACTCTCCAGGGAGCTCTGTGGATTATAGCTTAATCAAATGGGAAAAGTTAGCTTCACCTTTTTTTTTTTTTCCCCTAATGCTCTGCTGTAGAGCCATAGCAGGAAT
>NW_010433777.1:2570-11280 GCF_000710305.1 Buceros rhinoceros silvestris | reverse complement strand
CAGGAATGGAAAGCAAATACTCCAATTCCTATTAGAAACCAATCCCAAAAGCAGTCCTTTAGTTGGCACCTGACAGTTATCACGCTACAGAATGTCATCTGCAACAGATGGGCAGGAACTGGAGCATAAGACAATAAAGAATTGATGGTGATGGAGGGTGATTTGCTATCTTTCACCACTGTAAGAGATACAACTTTTTTTGATGCAAGTCATCAAAACTGAACGAAATCTCCCTCAGACCCCAAGCTTTTTTCTATAGGATGTGCAGGTGCACACGCAGTTGGACACCTACTATGCTGTAAGAGAATTTCATGCACAATAAGTTTTGATTAGGATTTCAGCAGACATGCACAGTGCAGTACCATTCAGAATGCATGCTGCAAAAGAGAAAACAGAAAAGGGATTGCTTGGAAAGGGCCAAATGGGTGTTGATTTTTCTCCTGGCTCCAGTATGCAGCCTGTGCACAGCTTGTCTTATGCAAGAACCCCTCCAGAGAGGCTGTGAATTCACAGTATCTCCCCAACAATGGATGCTTTCAGTGGCAGGAGAGAGAGTAGGGATTGCTTGGAAAGGGCCAAATGGGTGTTGATTTTTCTCCTGGCTCCAGTATGCAGCCTGTGCACAGCTTGTCTTATGCAAGAACCCCTCCAGAGAGGCTGTGAATTCACAGTATCTCCCCAACAATGGATGCTTTCAGTGGCAGGAGAGAGAGTAGGGAAGGAGGGACAGTCTAACCAGAATTGTACTGCAGATTCCTTCATTCAGTGTGGCACAGTGAAAATTGTTCCCAGGAGAAAATGATGAGGACATAAAATGGAAAACCATTTTGTGTAGGATTTCTGAGTTCGTGAATCTCCTAGCCTCACTTTTATTTCATTCCCAAAGAAAAATGAATTGCCATGGCAAAAATGGACCTAAACCTTTTCAGAGTATATTCCTGCCACGCTCAGTGAAACAAGGTCCATTACATGTGGCATTCCTTCCCTCTGATAGGGAGTGGGTGAAATAGTACCGACTGCCTCATAGAATGGCACAGTTTCCCACCACCCAGCAAATCCACCTCTGCATCACTGCAGCTCAGGTGGGCTCAAGGTTTGAACTAATTCTCATTGCTGCACGGAAAGATAGTTAACTGCTCGTGTCTTTGAAAACTTCCACCCATTACTTCCAGCTCAGCATTTTAATTTTCTTAGAAATAGTTGTGCTCTCCTTTCGTGTAAGATTTTTGTTTTGATTTCTTGCCAAATGCAAGTACAAAACCTGAGACAATTGGGAAAATGTTTTCAAGTGGAAGATTCCATTGAAACGTACGTGCTGGTAAAAAACCTTTCATTGTAAACTAAACTCAAGACAAAGCATTGCAGGTATTTCTCCTAACCTGATCACTCTTCCAGAGATCTGTAAATATGCCTGTTCTGGGCTGTTGTCTTGCAGTGATGCTGGACTGAACAATACTGACATCTACAATTTCTAATAAATCAGTGAAGTTTTTCTTAAGCTCATTTACACAACCTTTTTGCCACCTCTTATATTTCTGCATACAAATAAGCAGAGCAAATGCACTAATGAGCTCCAGTTCAAAATATGTAAAGCCCCATCCACAAATTTTCCATCCTATAATTTCTTTCTATAAACATTTGAATGATGTGCAGAGTTCACAATTACTTAATTGTTCATATCAAAACTTAAGTGTATATTTCACAATTAGTCCTACATAGTGAGAACATAATCAAAGTCATAGCTGATAAACATTTGAAACTTTGAGTGAGGGAAAAAATTATGTTTTGGTGTTTGTATTGCAGTTTGATTCCATTTGAGAAGGAAACATTGTAAAGTGATACTTCTAAACAATAGAGGACATATTTAAAATATTGTTCAGTGTAAGTTTTGTGCATTTACCACTTTGTAAAACCGTTGTGTTTTAAGGAAAGGAAACACAGAAATCCATCCCTTCAACTTGGGAACACACTAGGAGACACCCCCCCTTGGGAGTTCACCCCACACTCACACACCTGTTTAAACGGCTGCAGGGAATCATGCTCGGAATCATTCTCTGGTGTGTGCACGGGGAAGACAGGCACTGGGAATGGCACAGCCTTTGGCACAGGGCGCCACAGATGGCCTTTTATGTCTGAAAGTTTTGTGCCCACAGACAGCTTCTATGGGCCTGGGGGGCACAGTGCTGATGCCACTTTGCCAGAACCTCATGTGGCTAAAAGGACATAGTAAGTAAGTATGGCTGAGCCACAGCCAGGACTCATTTGCCATGACTGATGCAGAAATGCAGCCAATGAATTTCATGCCTGAAATGAGCACTGTTACCTGCAAGTGCCAGGATAGCACTGAGGAACTGCTTTCTTCCCTTTCCCATGGTGCATGGGCTTATGCAAAAAAGGCAGATGCCCTCAAATCTGCCCTCCTGCTTCTGGCCATATTCCCCCTGCATCTTGCTGCAAGGAGCAGCGAGTTCAGCACAGCAGCTGAACGAGCCATGGGTACCAGGTGCTGGCAAGCCAGGGCACCAGTAGCACCCACAGGCTGGGAGCAGTGTGGATGGCCAGACAGTTGATACGCCTGAGTTTGCTCCAGTCAAATTGTAACATTCCTGGAATTAACTGAAGCCGCAGGCACATATTAAAAATGTACATAGAGAAATGGCCGTGCAGTCACTGCAAAGATGACAATTTCTAGATCTGGTAACATGACTGAAGCTATTATGGCAGTAGGACCAAGGAAAATAAATTTTCAATATCACAAAAGGCTGTTATTTCTGAAGCAGCTAGATGCAAACTGAAATTTGATTAATAACTTGAAAGGAGTGGCTAAACGAACTACCAGAAAAAAAGAAATTAACTGAGACCCCAGGAGTGCAGAAATGCTGGCACGACTGAGAAGCTGCAGAATAGCTCAGAAGAGCAAAATGCATTTTAAATGAGCAAGGCAGACCAAAAGCATCCGGAAATCATGCCAGCTGCTTAATAACTAATGTATTATCTCAGGGAGAGCTGTTAGGAGAAGCATTGACTTCACCTAGCACACGTGAAAAGCACATGTGACTGGTCCTTACAGAGGCACATGCTAAAAGTAGATGTGACTGGTCTAGAACAGTTATCATGCAAGAACCAGTGTGTCCCATCCCATTGACCTCCACCACTCATTCTTCTGTAGTCTGGCAAATAAGATGCCTGAGCAAAGACTAGCAGGCACAATTTAACAGCAGTTAAATGAAAAAAAAAATACAAAACCCAAACAATAAAACAGGCAGCCCAGAAAGACCTTTTTGAAATGTTAGTATCTAGATTACAAAAATATCAGCCTTAAATAATTAAATGCTCCTTAATATAAGCTTCACTGTTGATACAATTAATACTTATGAAATTTTGGTATAATCACGAGATACAAAGCTCTGGCGTAGAGGATTACTTAAGGACTTAAAACCAGCTGGATTATTTTATCCTCAGATTAAAAACTGAATTGTCTTCTAAACTCTTTGATCACTTCTTAACTCAGAGAGCATTGGGGTGCCTGCATAACACTTACGTTCTGACTTCTTTATATGAGACCTTTTTCAACAATTTTAGATACACAACTCTCTATGCGTGAGAAAAAGATCGACATCAGCATTCACATAAGTCTACAGAAAAATGGAAGTCTATAGGAACAGAAAGTGTTAAAACAAAACCAAATTCTCAGTGAATTCACAAGGTCAAAATCACTGGCATGATTACGTTTGGTATTTAAAAGAAGAAAAGAAATTCTGAAGTTTTCAGAACCCAGCATCAACTTTTTAAAATCGCTATTCAGCCTCAATGGCTCCATCTCAAACAAGTACAGTAAAGTGACATTCTCTAAGAAAAGAAGCACAATATGCTGCAAAAGAAAATATCCCCGAAAAGCCGAATGTTTCAAATAAAGCACAAAATATTCTGTGGCAACCTTTCAGAAGTGGCATTACTTCAGTTTGACCTTCATGGAGGTAATCACAGTGATGTATCTATCTGTATGCTTTGGTTCCGTTTTAATACGCTTAAACGCAGGAGGTTCCTACAGCAACCAGCAATGCATTCTTGATAGACAAACCAGTCTTTCATAAAAATAGGTATATCTAAGTACAGCAGGAACTTTTAGAGCTCCTAGAATGCTTTTGGGATAGGAAATAATTTTTTTCCCTGAAGAGAGTTTGATAGTATTGGAAGACGTACACAAGCTGTGACTGAGATTAAAGTCAACTGGAGATGAGGAAAGATTCCTACTATACTTCTGGTTAATTTTTAAGGCAGGGAAATTGAACTCAATTACCACTTTTTATTTTTCATTACAGCCCTCAAAGCGGGAAAAATGTATGTTGACCTCAAAGTGCAGCAGGACTCCCACTGATGTAACAGGAGGAAAAAAATATGAATTTAGAGGTAAAAAACCTAAAGGGTTTTGTTGTTGTTGTTTGGGTTTGGTTTTTTTTTTATTATTATAATTTTAATTACTACGTGCTGTTTATTCAGCAACTTGTACTACTATTTGGTGGGGGAAAAGTGGTTATGTTTCAGAATCAGCATTTAGAGTCTCTGTTGCATATATTGCTCTTTTCCCTATATTTTCCACCTAACTTCTCTTTCATTTCTGTTCATCTTCCTTTATTTTTTCCATCTTCTTACTTCTGCCATTCTACCTAACAAAATTACAGTCTTCATTCCATACCCTATAAAAATCATTTGGCATTAACATAGTTAATATTTGCAGCATCGACAGCTCTAGTGTTTTCAACCCACAGAATCCTGAAAATTTCTTAATAAGTTTGTGTATGTGTATGTGTTTCTGTGTGCCCACACCCCTAACACAACAGAGGTGTAGGAGAACTATATTGTGCAAAACAAGATCAGCATAGTGTATCCATAACCAAAGTAATAGTAACAAGACAAGAACATCAGAGAAAATGGAAACATTGCACATTGCCGCACGAAAGACCGTGTATCTTTGAGCAGCCTAGGCTGATTCATGTTCACCTCTCTGAGCCTGGGATAACTAGCAAGATCCCAGGTGATGGTTACCATGGAAACACAAATGTTCAAAAATTAGGTAGTACATTTAAGTGCTATTAAAAATGTGTATGTCTATGGAGACATGCTACGTACTGTAACAGGTCTGTACCAGGTTTGCAGTAACCCCTATTGCGTTAACTACCACGTGTCATTATTGAGACGCAAAGACGAAAAAAGGTGTTGGAGATGGTCCCCACTATCCATCTACAAGAATCCCTGGTTTCTACTGTTTGTTTTATGATGTCCCAATGACAGGATGCAGGAAGACTGAATTTCTACCCTCAAATCATTTCTTCATGTTTTTACAGGCTGAAGGAGACAATGTTGTATCAGTTACACTTAGATCACATGAGGCAATTTTTCTTCCTAATCCTAGTCAAAAGTATTACTGCTCAATCTCAAGGTGGCACGTGGATCATCCAAAAAAATCCCCCTCAAGTAGGATATACATCTGATGCTATCCAATGGAAAATTTTAAAGAAGATGTCAGCTTCCCATGGAACAGACTCATTGGAAGGTGATGCTTTCATGGGAAGAGAACAAAGAGCCTCTTGCCTTCAGCTAGGCACCTCATAACAACAGAGTTGAGGGCAGCTAATCTTCACTATTTTCCAGAAGTCCTCTGGGCTGTTGAAAAGATTTGGCTGCTTCTATACAGTTCATTATACCCAAGTTATGAATATTCACAGTGTGTTCACTGGATCACTTACACTTTTGCTGAAGGATAGCTTTGCAGATGCATATTCCCTATGTCTCTTTGAGCTAATCTGCAAGTAATGGTGGATTGTGCACTGGAAGACTGCATTTGCACCGGTTATATGATTCCTGCTTTGTGAGCAGTCATTCTCTCAGTGATTAGCCATTCATCCAACATTCATTGAAATGGCACAAGCAAGTGCTTAAGGAGATCCTCTTGTCGTTCTTTGGGCTAGCCTCACAGACTGGAAGAAGATACGTGGAATATGAGACACTTCTGTATCCATGGCTTCTGTTATTTTTTTCAGGCATTTTTATCTATTAAAAATACAGATACATGTCTCCTTCTTCCTTTCCTGTTGATGTGAAATGATGGTAAATATTGAACAGTGAGTCTTTGTTCCTGGCTGAAATTTTATTAATAAATTCCAGCACATGGTAGAAGAATTAGGTTGGTAACTGTGGTCTTGCTTGGAAAAATGTCAGAACAGACTTTTCTCCCCATGATATTTTCGTACTGTGAAGCACTCTTTACTCAGACCATGTCAAAGCACTCCAAGAAATGAAAATCTGGTGAGTAAAGCTGAGCTATTTCCAAACACCTAGCAGAAGCAGTGCATGAAAGGTGTGCGGCATAACGTACACAAATTTGCAACTGCACATTAGTCACAGATTTCACCCCAAGATAAAATAGGGGTGCTTATAATTATCAAGCACAATGCTTAGACTTAAGCACAGAAGTAATGAAAAAAATTTGTAGAATGATAGGAACATAAAATCAAGGCCATCGACATGTACAGTATTTATTCTAGAAATTAGAACACAACAAGGAAGAAAAGGGGTAAATGTAAGTCTGGACAGCTACTGGAGATAGCCACATCTAAACAAATAGGGATGCTAAAGGTCGTTCTGAGTATGACACTTGACTAACCTCAAACCAGTGAACCAGTTGTATAACAGTAGCCATCACAGAACTTTTAGTCTATAAAAGGCATCTCAAAATTTATTTCTATTGTTTAAACAGGTTCTTGTGTCAGCTTTGATCTTCCTAATACATCAATAATACTTTGAAGTTGTCTGTTGACAGACAACATCAAGGTCCTACAATGACCTTTTCTATTACTGAGTTTACATATGAACAAGTGCGATAAAGGTGTAAAATTTAAAAGCTTCACATGAAGAATAGTACCCTACTGTGAGTATTTTCCTAGAGGAAACTTGAGATTTTGAAGGGCAAATAATTATTGCTAACAATTTATTTGGAAATATTAGGCAAGTCGATCTAATATCTGGAGAAGGTAAAATCTGAATGCCATACACTACACAAGAAAGATATGTATCTCCTGTAGGATTAATAGTATCTGTCAGTTTGATACAGGTCTCTCAGATATCCTACATCCTCTAAAATGGCACTGGACACCTATTTTCAGGCACTCTCATTTTTTTTCACACTCAGGTCTTTTCACTCAAGTCTTTCTCCACTCTCTAAAATCCATTTTAAAACAAAACTTTAGTCCCATTAGTAAAACATTAGTATGTTTTTCCATCACACTGTAGAATAACAGACACATAAAAGAAACCAAAAATGAAAGTTACCACAATCCTAGAAACTGGTCTCTCAATGCTCAAACAATGCTCAGCTTATCCTGCATGACTCTAATCTGAAGAACCAGACACATCAGTTGGAAAAATACAGTGCTGCATGTAGCTATAACAATTAAACTTGATAAAAATCAACCAGTAAGACTTGGCAGTAAAGGAAAATTCCAAATTGGTATGGAGACACAGAATTTACTTACTTATTTGTTGTGGTGACGCAAACGAATTATTCCTTCTGTGATAAGGGTAAGCCACAGTGCAGACAAGTAACAAAACCTATATGATCTATTTGAGATGTGACAACTCAAGGTCCATGTTCAATGAAGCCCTTAAACACTTCTTTAATTAAAGACCCATTGATTTCAAGATCCTTTATTTTGAGCAGGCGGGTTAGTCCTTTGCTGATTCATTAGATATTAAAGTCATTTCAGTCAGTAGAAATGTTTTAGGGGAGCAATTACCTCTGTTTAGGTAGACAGGAGAAAAGAAGAAGTATAACTGGAGATAAAAATATAAAATAAAGCTAGACACATAGAAATAAGAAATAAGATACACATTTTTAAATTGAGGGTCATTGTGCACTGGCATCAGAATACCTGGCTTCTCCCTTTTTAAAGTAATCATGACAAAAGAGAAGATTAAATTTTACTTAATTTTACTTAATCTGCAATGCTTCTCACAGTCTCATAGGTCCTTCTGGTATTAAAGTCCATATATTATATCCTTCGACACTGATACATTATAAACCTAGGCATTAAAACCTTTGCATTATATTCCTCAATTCAAAGTTCACTCTTTAGTTCTGAGATCTTTGGAATAAAGCCTCTTTTTAAAAAATCATATTTCAATTACAATTTTACTGATAAATGCTGCATATATATCTTTAAAAATTACATTGTTGTAGTAAGTATTCAGTTTAGTAATCTGCATTTACAAAGGTAGAGGTGTTTGAACATTCAGCAAGTTTATGGAATCTACACAACTCCAAGTGTTTATAAACACAAACCATGCAGTTCTGCCTGTAAGGGGTGAAATGGTGAACTTACAGGTCAAATATTTCGCCTACCCCTTAGCCTGGAACAAAATGTAGTATTTTGCAACAACACTTTGATTCAAGATTATTTGGTTTTAGTTAAGTATCATACACTAGTAATGTTGTAGCTATGGCTGCAAGTAATGCTAACACTAAACTCATTTTCACATATATATCTCCAGCTGAAATTATCCTACTGTCAGTAGAAGTAACATCTTGGAAAGCTTGTACAGAATCTTATATTTCAAAAGCGTATGTGGGAATGGAAGTCCTCATTCTGTTTTCTACTAGGATTGGATTGTCCCTGATGATGTTAGTGTTTAATATTAGAAGACTGTTCCCACT
>NW_010433777.1:0-2485 GCF_000710305.1 Buceros rhinoceros silvestris | reverse complement strand
TCTTTCCCCACATCGTAAGTTGTTCAACTTTTAACTTTTTTTTTAATCCACTACTTCAGCTTTACCCCTGAGGTATTTTTTCCATTAGCCCTGTTACCAAAATTCATTTTGTACAACAGAAGCCACATGGAAAGGAAGGTGTAGGAGTAGTCAACAAGACCTACATAGCCGGTTTTAATCAGAAATCACTCCTATTTCTTTTACCATTTGTCTAATATTCTGGGATTGCACCTCCCACACACTAGGTATTGCATTCAATGACAACACAATATGCAAATGAACTACCTTAAATATCTACAATGGATGTGCATTCAAATGATGAGAGGATGTGAGGATCAAATACGCTGCAAGTTTCTCATCAGCGTGTTTTTTTATGCAGAGTGGTAAAATATGCTCAACTCTGCAAAAACAGATAATGCCTCTAGGATAACAGCATGCCTGAATGCACCACAACAGAAAAAGTGATGGAGTAGCAGGAAAAGGAAGAACTGTTCAGAGAATGAGTGACAAACCAGCAATTAAATCAGCAAAAGTGAAAAAAAAAGAATGGAAGAAAACGAAAAGTAAAATGCTATGGTGTAATTCAAAAATTTTAAAGGTAAATCGGTAACTAAATCAGGGGAATCACACAATAGTCATGATTTATCTTTGAAGATACATTAGAGGACATTATAGTAATAGCTACGCTGTCTCAGACTGGGGTTTTAATGATCCTTGTCATACTTTTATGTCAGTATATCAAGACAAATGAATTTGATAAAGAATGATGATCACAGTGATGGATCTGGGTCTAGGATGCTTGAAAGATTTCTTTACTCAGTGATGTAATTTCAATAGTCTTATTAGTAGAGGACATATTCTGCATTGTCTTCTCCCAAGAGTTCCTAAGTCTGGGGAAGGGAGCAGTTTAAGAGGTGGAGTGCCTGAGACTTCTCAGTGCTATTTTTAGCTACAAACAAATTTGTAGGTTTTAATTGTTGATGCTTCCCTAAGCAGAGGAAAATCTTAGTAATTAAGATAATAATATTAAGATTATTAATAGTAATCAAATTATTAAAAGATATGAAATATTAATAACAAGAACATTTCTTCCTATTGTATCAAGGGTTTTCTTCCTATCATTGTTAATATTGAACATTTCAGATATATTTATTTAAACAAGAAATTCTTGTTCATGCAGATTAGTACAGCAGCAGCAACTGGGACAGAAAATCAATAGGGGAAAAGAGCAATACCTTGGCAAAGGGAAGAAATAGATTGCTAAATATTTTTGCTGTCACTCACATTTCTTGTAACTTTCCCCCACCCAGGATAAAGCTGGAGAGTACAATTCTAGATGTCAGCTCCAATCTTCTTTTCTTTAAAAAGTTTTGACGTATTTATCACCTAGGAAATGACGGAAAACTAAAGTAAGCAAAAACATCTCTCTTCTTCCTTCCTGTGGAATTCAGGAAGAATATTACAGAAAATGCTGAACAAGTCTGACCACTGTACTTCCCAGAAATATATGTCCAGGCTCCCATGCTGAAAAAGGGCAGTTAGCACAGCTGATAACTTCAAATGCAATTCTTGATATTGTCAGCGGTTTTCTTTCCCCCTTTCAGAACTCTGTGGGGATTCAGTATGACAAAGTTACCAAATTCCTTGCAACCTCGTTTTTTGATAAATGTGTACTCTTCATTGCACTGGTCTGAACGAATCTCTTTCAAATATTCATTTCAAGCTGTCACATGGCAGGGCCCACCCCAGCCAGACACAAAGTAGGTGGCTGCCTCTAGTGGCAGACTGCTTCCAGAAAGCTTTTTCCTCATTACCTGGGCACTGGCTATGATTTGCCTCACCACTGCCCCCTCCCAGATTCCCTGAATCATGCAATCAACACAAAATTTAATTTTGCTGCCATTGGTGATGAGGACAACAAAACCTTTCTTTGTCACCCTTGGGGTGACAAAATTTAATTCTTCTTATATTTCTGAGAAGCTTTGGGTCAGGTTCGCCTGCTTACAAATGGGTATAAGTAAGCTCCCAACACATATTTACTGAAGTGAAAACTCCTTGTGGGCTCACTCTGACTCCAGTTATCAGTATGGTGTAAAGCCCATAACCACAGGATCTAGGAATTCTTACATACAGTTTTCTCTACAAAGGAAGCTAGATGCTAATATTGTTGAGCTATACTAAACAATAGTATAGAATAATCATCTATACAACAGAAAGAACAGTAGAGATTACACCTTTTATTTACGTGTCAGTCAACTTCTGAGGAGGAAAATGAGTGCTAACATCTCCAGAGGTTAAGATCCAGAACAAAATCTTTTCATAAACAAGTGTTATTTTTTTAAGATTTTATGTTTCTCTAGCTGTTTGCATTTCAGATCTGAATGGGAATATCTGTCATTTTATGTTATTAAATGATATTTTCCCTAGATCATAGGCAGAGTTCCCTCAAATTACTACTGCTATATTAATCTTTTAAAAATATTTT
>NW_010433776.1:0-7404 GCF_000710305.1 Buceros rhinoceros silvestris | reverse complement strand
GGGAGCGTGAGGTGGGGGGCGGGGTCTGCCGGGGTGCGGGGCTGTGTGTGAGGGGTCTGAGCGGGATTGTGAGAGGCCTGTGGGGGGTGCGTGAGGTGATGTCTGAGCGGGAGGGTGGGAGAGTGTTTGTGAGAGGGGCCTGAGAGGGGGTGTGAGGGGTGTGGGAGGTCTGTGAGGAGTGCATGAGAGGACTAGGGATTTGCGAGGTGTGCATGGGACTGTTAGGCAGCGTGGAGGTGCCTTGAGTAGCTGGGTCACTTACAGTGAGCAGGCACAGCACTCACTGGGGAGAGGGATGCTGTGTGGACGTGTTTCGTGAGGTGCAGCACCTCTGGCCATAGTTGTTTGGGGGGCAGGGTGAAAGAGGCATTGCCTTAGTCCACGGTGATGCACTGGCCCTACGGCCTTGGAAAGAAGGCTGCTCTGGGTCCTTGCTAGCAAGGTAGTTCTGGGGTTTATGGCATTCTCCATGCAGGAGCTCAGCTCTGATCCATTGTAAGAGCACAACTAAGTTACAGTCTGCAGGCAGTGGGTTTGCACCTTCCTTGAACAACATTAGCCCTGTGTCTGGGAAGCTGTACCCACGTAGTGTACGCTGCATAAGTTCTGTAATTTCTTGCAGAATCCCTAAGTGCTGACATACTTCCACTGTAGAACATTCTGTAATTACACTTCATAGCATACCTGCTGGTAGTCGAAAGAACAAGTTTGCTGTGAGACTATTAAGTAGGCGCCGCTACAGTTCAGTTCTGGACCCACGCAAATCTTGCTGTTCTTGATTTAATGCCTAGTGAGGACACGGTTCTCTCTGTTACAGCAGTCTTCATAAAGCTGTAGTTGTAATGTGTTTTGTGAGAAGTATTTGCCATTTGTTTTGAGAGCCTGGTAGGAGTTCTCATTGAGAAGTAACAGGGTTGGTGAAGGAACATGAGTAGGAAGGGAAAGGAGAGAAATACATGTGTGAAATAATAATACTCGTGCAAACTGGCAGTGAGCTTTTCACAGCGGATTTTCATTCCACCTTTACAATAAAGCTCCAAGAACATGAAACAACTTAGATTGTTGAGACTTTTTTTTAACCTAGTGGTACCAAAAAGCAGCAGCAATATCTTTGTGCTTGTGGCTTTTATTGTATGAACAACAGCTGGAGAGAAGAGGGGGGGGAGGAGGGGAGAAGAGAGTTGTGTTGTGAGATGTGACCTTTAGGACCATGCCAGGAGCCTGGGAAATAATACCATTTCCTTGCTGTAAAAATCTCAGCAAATTGACAAGCATCAAAGCAATTTACTCTTAATATGAAATTCACCTTTGCCCTAAGCACTTCTTTTCACATTTGAGGCTTAGTACAGATTGATTAAAGGCAAAACAGCAAAGGATTTCTGAAATGTCAGGACCTTTCTGGTGTTCACCCAACCGCACTTGTCTCATTTTATTACTTGGCTAAGATGCAGAGGAGGTGTCCTGCTGCTCAGGACACTCTACGTCCCTCTCCCCTGCACCCTTCCTGCCCTCCCAGTCATTTCAGCCACACTCTGTGTTAACCACAGCTTCACTCAGGCTTGCCCGGCACCGGGGAGGACAGTTGCCTTTGCCATTTAAGGTGAGCAGAGTTAGGTTCTTACTCCCCATCAGGAGGGTACTGCTTCCCAAATGGCTGTGTTCCCTTCAGCCCCTGGCACCTCTCCTCTCTTGCTTGGGACCCCCAGCACCCCTGCCTGGGAGGTTTTTTTGCCATGTTCTCTGCTTCTTTACAGCCACCCAAGCTGCATGGGCAGCAATTGGAACTGGCAGATCTCTGCTCTGTTCACCTCCACGTGGTACTGCTTTCCAGGAATGCTCTTGCTCCGCTCCTGCCACAGCTCTGCTGAGATAAAGCCTCTGACTCCCACAGCCTCTGGTTCTCATGGTACCAAAGTTATCAGGTTGGTTTTAGGCATGTCCTCACTACGCAGCAATGCCCTATGCCTGGGGCAAACAGCTTTTGGGGAGTTGTCTCTTTTTGTGCAGGTGCTTCCTGAACAGAGTTCAGCAAAGGACCGTGAAGGTGATGAAGGGGTTGGAGCATCTGACGTGTGAGGAAAGGCTGAGAGAGCTGGGACTGTTCAGCCTGGAGCAGAGAAGGCTCAGGGAAGAACTTCCCAGTGTGTATAAATACCTGAAGGAAGGGAATGAAAAGGAGGAGCCATGGTCTTGGCAGTGGTGCCTACAAAAAGGACAAGAGGCAATGGGCGCAAATTAAACATGAAATTCAGTCTGAACACATCAATTTTATTTATTTATTGTTGTGAGGGCAGTCAAACACTGGAACCAGTTGCTTAGACATTCAACACCCAACTGGACATGGTCCTGGACAACGTGCTCTAGCTGACCCTGCTTGAGCAGAGAGGGTGGACCAGATGGTCTCCAGAGGTCACTGCCAACCTCAGCGTTTTTATGGATCTATAGTTTGCGTGTCCCAGCTATGGCTGAACCTCTCATACTCCTTAATTCTAAACCTTACCGATTTTGGTCACACCACCAAAAATTCCTGATTTTAGTAGGGATATGGCTTTTCATTTTTTGCAGTGAAACCTGAGCTTTGGCAGTAAGGGCAGTAAGGGTGTTGTTTCAGGGTCAGCCTGAAGGGTGGTACTTGGTAGGACTGTGTCTGTGGGACACTGACCAGAGGTACGAAGCAAGGAAAACAGGTGGAGTGTAGGCAGAAGAGAGGAAGAACTGTCTGGGTGAAGTAAATGCCCATCACCCTAAAGCCCAAACACAGAGGTCACCTCATGTCACATTCTGTAATGACCATGGGGTGAGTTAAGAGGAAAACAGGCTTTTTCATCTTCCTGATTTTCACTGACAATGAAACATGTCTGCCTCGTGAGGCTGGTGGTTTTGGAGATGATTGGATGAATTGTTCAGAGGTTTCACCATTTTGTTGGCATAATGGTGGCACTGCACTCCACTTGGCCAATGATCTCTCCTCCCTGGAGCCCTCAGATCTTCCCAGAATATTGTCTGTGAAGTTCATTAATGTGCAATTTGCTTCCTCCTCCTCCTCATTAATAACCATGTCAAATAGGAATAGTCTTAACAGTCCTGTCCGTGGGGAGTTTTTCTTTTAATGAGAGTGATTCAGGCTTCTTACTCAGACGTAAATAAGGTATCCCTTAGGTTTTCCCACATCACTCTCAACCCCCACTGTATTCCTACTGCTTCATGCGTTTGTTGCTCTTTAGAGGCTTACATGTCAAATTCACACGTGCACCTGAAAACGGAGACAGCTGTATGGCTGCTTCTTCAGCCTTTCTGAATTAGTTGTTCCAGAGACATTCATCCCTTTTCTGTCTGTACGCAGTGATAACTCGGAGCATTAGAAACACTAGATGTATGTAAATGCAAAGGCATAACCCTAAGCTAAATTCCTCTCTTAAAAAAAAAAAAAGTTAAATTGGATATCTTTGTGCTATAAGCTCATTCTGGTTCGTTGGCATTGTGTTTCCAGATTTGTTGCCTTCATTTATAATAGGTTCTGACATGGTTGTTAATTTCGCCTTGGAAACACAACCAATAGTAGTTTGAAAAAAGACCTTAAAAGAACTAGTGATGTTCCCACCTTCTAGATGGAGATTTCTCACCCACTGTGGGCACACAAATTGTTGATTCAGCACTTAGCACAGCCGAGTTCTAAAAAAGATCTGTTCCTGATGGAGGAGGTCCCATCAGTGGATGTTGTGAGTAAGCTGTGAAACTCCTTAGCCCAGGCTGCTGAGGATGCCAGAAGATCAAGTGGAATCAAGTGAAGGCTCGACAGGAATGCAGAAGGAAAACCCACTGAGGATTGTCTAATGCAAAGAGGAAACACCTCTGGCTCTGGAAAGACTCTGAAAGACAGATTGTTCAGAGCTGCTGTCTGGCAGAAATACTTACCCTCTCTTCTTGTACTCCTGCCTAGGCATCAGCTTTTGGCCACAGCAGGAGACAGGATTTGGGGCTAAAAGGACATTGGCTTTCTTGCTGCACAGCCACTTTTGTGATCTCGCACTTCATCAGGTTCCCACCCCCTCCTGACCTCCATCCCCTTAACTCACAGGAGGTTTCCACCACATCCGCTGAGTTGAATGCTGAGTGCTGAATGCCTGAGCTCTGACTGAAGCAATCAGTGAGAATGGCAACTGCAGGAAGAGGTGGTGAAAACTTCTTCCATAAGAATATAAAAGGGTTATGCTTTATAAAACCAGTTAATATTAAGCAAGCCTAAGGCAAAAGCAGAGTCACTTCTTTAGGAGAAAATGAAGCAAAGTCCTCTTGCTCTCTTAGCTTCATCTGATCCGCAGCAAGATGACAGGATCAGTCAGAGGGGTTGACGGTACCTGCCAGAACGCTTGCCTTTGCGGGCCTCCTGTTATGGAGAATGAAGGTTTTTCCAACCAGATTAATCAGCTGCACGTTGCAGCTGGCTTAGCCCGTAATACTGTGCAGAGCTAGCATATGGCTCATTACAGTATACCCTAGCTAAGTGTTCAGCCAAACAATCCACCACGGCATTTTTGCTTCTCTGATGTGCTGTTTGCACGTTTTGCAAACAAAGCAACAAGCAATTCCTTTGGAGGCACTTTTCAATTTTAGATGAGGCTCGGGGATGCTGAATTTCTGGCTGTACTGTGAATGATGTTACGAGCTGATTTCCTATTCCTTGCTAGATGGACAGGTAACGGCTGCAAATCAGCTCCAGTTCAGGTTCCAGAGAGATCTGAGCTTCTTCTCACATCTCAGAGTGGATAGTTGCTCTCAGGATGTCTCCCCTGCTCATGTCCCAAAGTGCACATCTGTGTCCAACACTTCTTGGCCAGCGGCAGCAGTAGCTACTGTCCTGATCCTACCCAGTTTTCCATCACTTAGACATTACCTGTAGTGTCCGCCCTGGAATGGGAGCTCTGGTTTCACTACAGACAACTTTGGGGGTTTTAGGCTGAGCAAAGGAGTTCCAGAACCAAACTTCTTGTGTTTAAACATACTAAAAACTCACACATTAAAAAAAAAAAACCAAAAACCAAAAGAACAATGTAGTTCTAAGAGGCAGGATTGACCATTGTGGTTTCTTAGCAGTGACTGAGACAGAGATAATGTTGAACATAAAGGTGAGCGCTTATATCTCAAAATGGTTCTCTTGAACAGTTGTGCCAAACTGTTTTTGAGAGAACCCACGTGTTTTTCTTTCCAAGCAGTCATCATTTGGCTGGAATAATGTGCTCATAATTTTGACATTATACCCATCATTCTCTGCCTGATCACCAGCATTTGGACCATGTCGCCTGCTCTGGGTCTGCCAAAGATCCCACGGAAGGACTTACAGGTGGTTTGTCTGGCAGAAGCAACAGCACTCTGGATTTAGAGGTAGAGAGGGCACTTGGCAGGTGGCAGCTTCCTCACAATGCCCTCAAAACACCAAAAGCCCTTAACAAGGGCAACCACATGGAATTCAGCGGCTATTCCTACCCAAGATGTACCATGTAGGGCAGTGCTGGTATTCTGCTCAGTATGTTTGGCCCCTATGAAATTTCTTAATCACTGCTGCTGCAGGTTATCACAGGAGTAACTCGTCTTTCAACAGCAGTTCCAAGCTGCAATTAAGGTTTTTGGTCCTGTCCTGCCCGTGCAAAAGAAGTGAAAATATTTGGGAAATTCCCTCAGAAATAAAGGTGTAAGACAGCCAGATATCAGAGAGGTGCTGCTGAGTGTCAGGTAGAAGTTCACAGTCCAAATTAGGAGTTTGGAGACCCAAGAGCACCGTGGCAATGACATGGCAAGTCTCATGAGGCCCTTCTTGTCTCACCTGTTGGGTTGGCACAGACTGTGCTATGTGGACTGGCAGGCACTGGCTGGCACTACTCAAGGCTGTCCAAAGTATGATCTACTGAACTGCATAGACATACCTTAGGCTTCTGTGCAGAAAGAGGAAACATCCCTGGGTGGTGAGATGCTGCATTTTTAGCTCTAGACATGGAAGGGAGGCGATACTCATGCCAATAATCAGTAGCAGGTAGTAGTAGGGCATTTCCCTAGCAAACAGGTTTGCACTTGGGGAAGTTCCCAAGGCACAAAGGTCTTATGGACTTAGTTTCTCCAAAGAGCTCTAGTTCTCAGAGTGATCTTGGGATCCTGTAGGAGCATCTATAAAAGATGTCTGGAAGGGAAGAGCCTCACCCAGTAATACCAGGAAGGGACAGTGCACACGATCAGGGGTTTGCAGCAAAGAATGCTTTTGAAGCTTGAGGGAGTGGAAATGGAAAATTTCAGGTACTTCCTGTTACCCAAGGAATCATGAGGTTTCAAATCATCCTTGTGTTCAGACATATGGGGAAAAGAAAGACACCAAACCACTAACCCAGGAGAGCATCCCAGAGAAACAGCAGGCTTTGCCCTGCAGCTCCTGGATATCTTGAGTCAGAAGGATCTCTCAGCCACTCACGATACTAGTTTTGTTTTCCTGAGTTGATTTTTGCCTCAGAATTTAGAGTCTGGTGCAAGACATGAGTCAATGAGAGCAATGAGGGATGGTGGAACAGGGAGGCAGTAATGAGAATCCATGTGGATACACCGGGTAGCTGGATGCAGAAAACGTGGAGACAATGGGTTTTGCCACTGAGGTAAACGGTACAATACAAATGAGAGAAATACGCTGGCACCGAATGCCTGTTACAGCTAATACGTGCTGGCAGGTGTCCACAGGCACTCAGGTAGAAAGAGGCCCCGAGGAAGGATTTTGAATGGAGTGGATTTGGACTCCAGCAGAGGCGATGGCAGGGGATGTAACCTACCCTGGATGTGAAAGCAGAGATCGTGTGACAGCTGATATTACAGTGCCTTAAAACAGCAGGAAAGATGCTTGACCATCTGTATGGTAAGGACCTCAGGAAGCCTGAAGATTTCATCTGGGACCTTCCTGTACATTTGGTTCAGGACAGCCTGCAAACCACTGCAACAGGATGGGCATCCAGCTGGGGTTAAAACGCTCAGATAGCTGTACAAAGAAACAACATAGCTATGTCTGAATTTTGGAGAAGTTCAGATCTGTACCAAGGCTGGCTGTCCCACTGCTTGCAGTCTGAACATGAGTAACTGTTCGGTGAGTCTGGGGAGGAACTTCTGGATTCGAAATACTACAGTCTCACCTCTTTTTTATTATGCAGTTAAATCTAGCTTTAACACAACCTTACATCTCCCACAAGCTGAGCATAACCATTGAAGTAATTCCTAAGATAGGCCCAAGAACAGGGCTGTGCAACTCAGCTGGGCAGGATTAGTGACCTTTTTTGTACAGGGCACAGCTTCTCACGTTCCTTCTCAGAACCCTGAACACTTCTGGAAAAAAGACGGGGTGGGAGGAAAGCAAAGCGTGCCCCGCTGAGGCGGGGG
>NW_010433775.1:72264-75304 GCF_000710305.1 Buceros rhinoceros silvestris | reverse complement strand
CTCTGTGGGGTTGGGGGGGATGTGCTCCATCAGAGACAGAGCTGAGCTCAGGCGTGGGCTTTCAGCTGAAGCCTCGCAGGAGCTGGCAGGCTCCTTGCTGTGAAAGGGGGGCAGCCAGGAGCCATCGCTCCTACTGCTCGCACCCTCCTCTGGGCCCCCGCAGCTCCTGCCCAGCTGCACCAGCTGGAGATGGGTTTTGCAAACTCCTTCGCTGGTTATTAAGGTTGAGGGTGAGGAGGTGACAGCTTCAAATGCATCCATGCTGGTGCTGTGGAAATGAGCTGCAAAACCAGTCTGGGCGATGGTAGCTATTGGTACCTCTCCAGGGGAGAGACTTTCTGGTTTAATGGATTGCCTAAACCAGAGGGAATTAAAGCGTTCCCCTTGAGCTGAAAGTGCTAAGAGGCTTGGACTAAAACTGCAGGGATTATAGCAGGAATCTGCATCCTCTTGGCCTCTGGTCATCTGCAAAGGCCTCCCGAGGGTGCTGAACAGATGCAAAGGAATTAAAGTCCTTGGGGTTGCGTTTCCTACCTGCTCTTCACCAGTTTGTAATCTCACCATTATTCCCTTCCCTAGTGGGTCTTATTGCCTGACATTAAAGCCGTGTCACCCCAGGGATGGCCACACCAAGGCTGTGCTTTTCATGGCATGAGCAAGGGTCAGTGCTGGCCCTGATGGCCGCGGTTTCTCTGCAGGGCGCCTGAGCTCCACATCCAGCAACAGCTCCTGCAGCAGCTCAGAGTACTCTGGGGAGGTCATCCCCCACCCCCCAGGTAAGTGCTGCCTGGTTCGGGCCTGTGGAAGGACTCTGTTCCTGGCCCCTCCACTGCAAACCTTACTGGAGGTTGCCCAGCCTCTGCTATGGGATGCGACTGGGGTGGCAGTGGGGCTGCCCGGGTTGCACTGACCTGGCCTTTCCCTGGCACGCACTGTCCCCCAGGTCTGCCCAAGTCCGACCCCGGTCACTGGTGGGCCAGCTTCTTCTTTGGGAAGACAACTAACCCAGCCATGACAACCGTGTCGGAGTCCCCAGAGAGGTGAGTCCTTTCCTCACATGACATGACCCAGAGGACTGCCCATGCAGGCCACAGGGCAGTGGGGGGACATCCCTGCTGCATCCCCTGAGGTGCCTCCTGACCTGGTGGGCGATGTCTTCCTGCCCTGGGCTTTGCTGCAAAAATAAAGGCAGAGCAGCAACACAACGCCACACCTCGGCGTTGGCCTCACCCTTCCTCCGCTGTCTTGCAGCTTGGGAACACCACAGGTGGCGACCGGACCGATAGCGTGTGTCCTGGTGCCAGCCCTGGGAGCGGGACGGAGACGCCACACCAGTGAGCCCAGCTCCGGGCCCTCGGCATGAGCGGGTCGGCGGCTGCTCCCCATGCTGGCGGGCACAGCCCCTTCCCCCCCGCCCCCGTAAAGTAGACAGGCTGCTCCAAGGTGCAGCTTCGTAATGGAAAAGCACAGCAACCCCCGAGGATTCCCACACCAGCCTTTTTCTCAGCGTAACGACGCCCTTCCCACGCAGACTTGAACGTGTTTTATTTACCTTAAGCTCCTACAACAGCAACTAATAAAACTTGAGCAGCCTTTTAAAACGCCGTGGGTTGTTCTTCAGCCGGAGCAGGAGGGCAGAGCCATGCTGTGGGTGTTGGTGGCACTGGCCCAGGATATGGCGCAACCTCCAACCGCAGTGGCATGGTCTGGCGGTGCCGGATGGCATGGTCCATCCCTCCAGTGTGACTCACCAGTACATGTGTGGTTTGCATGTGAGCGAGATCTGGCTCGGCTGTGCGATGCTGCAAGCGCTTCCCCCGCCCTTTCCTCCTGACTTGGCTGCTCAGCCTGTTCCCACTGGCTCTGAGCTCCTTTTGCTCCCCAAGCACATTCCTGCCCTGCTCCAGTGTGTCATGGGGTAGGAGTGAGTGCCTGGGTTTAAGCAGGATCTGGTCAGGGCTGGGGCATGGGTTTGGCTGCAGTGAGCCCTGCTTAAGGAGGGGAAAGAGAAGAGATTGCTCAGGGCTTGTGTTTTGTGGGTCGTGTCAGGCTGGAGCCCCTGATGGCAGCTCAGGAGGTGCCCCAGGCGGGGCAGCCCTGGACCCCACGTGGCCCATGCGCTGCACTGCTCTAGACGGTGCTTTGGCTGGTTTTTGCCTTGAATTAGTCACCTAGGCTGTTTGGACCTGTGAGCAACCTGACAGCTGGGGAGTGCTGCACCGAGAGAGAAGCCAGCAGCTGCCCATATGCATGGGGACAAGGTCCCCATTCCTGCGGGAGGCCAACAAAACACTGGCAGGGGTCGGTTGAAAGGTGCCAAATCTTCCTGCTCTGGTCTGCTTTCAGCCCCTGCACAAGCTCAGGATGGTCCCTGAGTGCTGTAGCCCTGATGGCAGCTGAGGACACCTGCGCAGTGACTTTGCCCCACTGGCAGCCCGTGTGGGCAGGGACAAAGGGCAAAGCCTGGCCCGGGGAAAGGTGGGGCTCTGTTGTTCATCCATGCTGCAGAGGCACCCGGGGTCATGTCCAGCTTTGCTCCTTGTTTTGGTAGGGAAAAGTGTTGTGTAAGCTTTGCCCTGAGCTCTGTGTCTCCAGACGGAGGCCCTTGTCCCCCCAGTCCCTAGGAGGGGGGCAGGACAGCACCGGGGCCACCGCTGCCGCTGGGTAAGCATGTGGATCCAAAGGGGATGGCTGCGGGGGGTTCCCCAGGGCCAGCAGCCGCAAGGTTGCTCACGCCCCATGGGTGACCTCTGTGGCAGCACATCACCCCATGACTGATCCCCCACCAGTTCCAGCCGGGCAGCAAACCGCTGCTGCTGGGCTCTGCTGGGGGGCTGCACCCGCGTGCATGCGGCTGTTTGTCGCAGGAGGCACGTGGTAGCCTTTAAACTTCACAAAACAGGAAAATAAAGGAAAAAAAAGTCCTTTCTGAGTAAGCCAAGCCGAGGCACGCTGGCTGGCTGGCGAGCTGGGGAGGGGGGCTGTGGCACTCGCTCATGCCCGCAAAAACTGGTCCAAGGGCTCACCATGCCCTAGCAAA
>NW_010433775.1:71288-72230 GCF_000710305.1 Buceros rhinoceros silvestris | reverse complement strand
GGCACTCGCTCATGCCAGCAAACACGGGTCCAAGGTCTCCCCATGCCCTAGCAAACCCCTTTGACTGCTGCTCGCCCCTGAGATGCCTCAGGGGAGCAGCGGGGTCTCTTCTGCTACCAGTTCGCAGTGGAATCCCCAGATTTGGAAGAGACAAATATTTCTTTCCAAGCCTGCAGCCTCAGAGGCTGCAGACTGAGGTGTGGACGCACAGAGGTAAAGTCAATATTGCTGTATTTGCTCGTTGGTCTTGTGATCCTGGAGGGTTAAACCCAGCAGCTGTCCCCGGGCACCCGAGGGAGGCTGTGGCAGAGCAGAGGCATCGCCTCGGTTGCTTGGGGTGCCTAATGCTTCTGGGGCCTTTCTTGCCCCACTTTGTGTTTAGGAAAGGTGCATCTGGGTGTGTGCTGGTCCCATCCCCACTGCTGGGGATGTCGGTCTCTTCTTCCAAGGAACAGGACAAAAGGAAATGACCTCAAGTTGTTCCAGGGGAGGTTGAGGTTGTCTCTGAGGAACAATTTCTTCCCTGATGGGATTGTCCCAGGCTGCCCAGGGCACTGGTGGAGTCCCCATCCCTGGAGGGGTTTCCCAGCCGTGTGGAGGTGCTGCTGAGGGACAGGGGGCAGTGGGGACCTGGCAGTGCTGGGGGAGTGGGGGGACTCGTTGAGCTTAAGAGTCTCTTCAAACCAAAAGGGTTCCATGATTCCAGCTGATTTCCCATGTCTCGGGTCATCCTGCTGCCCGCTGTGGTGGGACAGCAAGGGATTCACTGGGCAAGGGAAGCCAGGCAAGCAAAGGGGCTCCCTAAACCTCCCCCCCTTCCATTGGGCTCGTTACCAGAGGGACAACCCCCACCTCCATGGCACCAGCCCCCCGGGGACAGCCATCCCCTCCTCTGCTCCCCCATGAGACCCCGTGGTTTGACCGGTGAGTAACTCCCATATT